>NW_024070185.1:13817184-13892294 GCF_014754425.2 Oryx dammah
TAGTTTTTTTTTTTTTTTTTTTTTTAAGGAATCTCCACACTGTTCTCCATAGTGGCTGTACTAGTTTGCATTCCCACCAAAAATGTTAGAGGGTTCCCTTTTCTCCACACCCTCTCCAGTATTTATTGCTTGTAGACTTTTGGATCGCAGCCATTCTGACTGGTGTGAAGTGGTACCTCATTGTGGTCTTGATTTGCATTTCTCTGATAATGAGTGATGTTGAGCATCTTTTCATGTGTTTGTTAGCCATCTGTATGTCGTCTTTGGAGAAATGTCTATTTAGTTTTTTTGGCCCATTTTTTGATTGGGTCGTTTATATTTCTGTAATTGAGCTGCAGGAGTTGCTTGTATATTTTTGAGATTAGTTGTTTGTCAGTTGCTTCATCTACTATTATTGTCTCCCATTCTGAAGGCTGTCTTTTCACCTTGCTTACAGTTTCCTTTGTAGTGCAGAAGCTTTTAAGTTTAATTAGGTCCCATTTGTTTATTTTTGCTTTTATTTCCGATATTCTGGGAGGTGAGTCATAGAAGATCCTGCTGTGTTGTATGTCGGCGAGTGTTTTGCCTATGTTCTACTCTAGGAGTTGTATAGTTTCTGGTCTTAAGTTTAGATCTTTAATCCATTTTGCATTTATTTTTGTGTATGGTGTTAGAAAGTGTTCTAGTTTCATTCTTTTACAAGTGGTTGACCAGTTTTCCCAGCACCACTTGTTAAAGAGATTGTCTTTAATCCATTGTATATTCTTGCCTCCTTTGTCAAAGATAAGGTGTCCATAGGTGCGTGGATTTATCTCAGGATTTCTATTTTGTTCCATTGATCTATATTTCTGTCTTTGTGCCAGTACCATACTGTCTTGATGACTGTGGCTTTGTAGTAGAGCCTGAAGTCAGGCAGGTGGATTCCTCCAGTTCCATTCTTCTTTCTTAATTGCTTTGGCTATTCGAGGTTTTTGTATTTCCATACAAATTGTGAAATTATTTGTTTTAGCTCTGTGAAAAATACTGTTGGTAGCTTGATAGAGATTGCATTGAATCTGTAGATTGCTTTGGGTAGTATACTCATTTTCACTATATTGATTCTTCCGATCCAGGAGCATGGTATATTTCTCCATCTATTAGTGTCCTATTTGATTTCTCTCACCAGTGTTTTATAGTTTTCTATATACAGGTATTTTGTTTCTTTAGGTAGATATATTTCTAAGTATTTTATTCTTTTCATTGCAATGTTGAATGGAATTGTTTCCTTAATTTCTCTTTCTATTTTCTCATTATTAGTGTTTAGGAATGCAAGGGATTTCTGTGTGTTGATTTTATATCCTGCAACTTTACTGTATTCATTGATAAGCTCTAGTAATGTTCTTTTGGAGTCTTTAGGGTTTTCTATGTAGAGGATCATGTCAACTGCAAACAGTGAGAGTTTTACTTCTTCTTTTCCAATTTGGATTCCTTTTATTTCTTTTTCTGCTCTGATTGCTGTGTCCAAAACTTCCAGAACTATGTTGAATAGTAATGATGAAAGTGGGCACTCTTGTCTTGTTCCTGACTTTAGGGGAAATGATTTCCATTTTTCACCATTGAGGATAATGTTTGCTGTGGATTTGTCATATATGGCTTTTATTATGTTGAAGTATGTTCCTTCTATTCCTGCTTTCTTGAGAGTTTTTATCATAAATGGATGTTGAATTTTGTCAAAGGCTTTCTCTGCATCTATTGAGATAATCATGTGGCTTTTATTTTCCAATTTGTTAGTGTGTTGTATTACATTGATTGAGTTGTGGATATTGAAGAATCCTTACATCCCTGGGATAAAGCCCACTTGGTCATGATGTATGATCTTTTTAATGTGTTGTTGCATTCTGATTGCTAGAATTTTGTTAAGGATTTTTTGCATCTATGTTCATTAGTGATATTGGGCTGTAGTTTTCTTTTTGTGTGTGTGTGTGTGGCATCTTTGTCAGGTTTAGGTATTAGGGTGATGGTGGCATCATAGAATGAGTTTGGAAGTTTACCTTCCTCTGCAATTTTCTGGAAGAGTTTGAGTAGGATAGGTGTTGGCTCTTCTCTAAAATTTTGGTAGAATTCAGCTGTGAAGCCGTCTGGACCTGGGCTTTTGTTTGCTGGAAGATTTCTGATTACAGTTTCAATTTCCGTGCTTGTGTTGGGTCTGCTAAGATTTTCTATTTCTTCCTGGTTCCATTTTGGAAAGTTGTACTTTTCTAAGAATTTGTCCATTTCTTCCATGTTGTCCATTTTATTGGCATATAATTGCTGATAGTAATCTCTTATGATCCTTTGTATTTCTGTATTGTCTGTTATGATCTCTCCATTTTCATTTCTAATTTTATTGATTTGATTTTTCTCCCTTTGTTTCTTGATGTGTCTGGCTAATGGTTTGTCAATTTTACTTATCCTTTCAAAGAACCAGCTTTTGGCTTTGTTGATTTTTGCTACGGTCTCTTTTGTTTCTTTTCCATTTATTTCTGGCCTAATTTTTAAGATTTCTTTCATTCTACTAACTCTGAGGATCTCCATTTCTTCCTTTTCTCATTGCTTTAGGTGTAGAGTTAGGTTATTTATTTGACTTTTTTCTTGTTCCTTGAGGTATGCCTGTATTGCTATGAACTTTCCCCTTAGCACTGCTTTTACAGTGTCCCACAGGTTTGGGGTTGTTGTGTTTTCATTTTCATTCATTTCTATGCATATTTTTATTTCTTTTTTAATTTCTTCTGTGATTTGTTGGTTATTCAGCAGTGGTTTGTTCAGCCTCCATAGGTTGGAATTTTTAATAGTTTTTCTCCTGTAATTGAGATCTAATCTTACTGCATTGTGGTTAGAAAAGATGCTTGGAATGATTTCAACTTTTTTGAATTTACCAAGGCTAGATTTATGGCCCAGGATGTGATCTATCCTGGAGAAGGTTCCGTGTGCACTTGAGAAAAAGGTGAAATTCATTATTTGGGGGTGAAATGTCCTATGGATATCAATTATGTCTAACTGGTCTATTGTATCATTTAAAGTTTGTGTTTCCTTGTTAATTTTCTGTTTAGTTGATCTATCCATAGGTGTGAGTGGGGTATTAAAGTCTCTCACTATTTCGTGTTATTGTTAATTTCCCCTTTCATACTGGTTAGCATATGTCTTACATGTTGCGGTGCTCCTATGTTGGGCATATATATATTTATAATTGTTATATCTTCTTCTTGGATTGAGCCTTTGATCATTATGTAGTGTCCTTCTTTGTCTCTTTTCACAGCCTTTGTTTTAAAGTCTATTTTATCTGATATGAGTATTGCTGCTCCTGCTTTCTTTTGGTCTCTATTTGCATGGAAAATCTTTTTCCAGCCCTTCACTTTCAGTCTGTACGTGTCCCCTGTTTTGAGGTGGGTCTGTTGTAGACAACATATATAGGGGTCTTGTTTTTGTATCCATTCAGGCAATCCTTGTCTTTTGGTTGGGGCATTCAACCCCTTTTATGTTTAAGGTAATTATTGATAAGTATGATCCCATTGCCATTTACTTTATTGTTTTAGGTTCGAGTTAATACACCCTTTTTTTGCTAATACACCCTTTTTTGTTAATACACCCTTCTCTTCTAGAGAAGATCCTTTAGCATTTGTTGGAGAGCTTGTTTGGTGGTGCTGAATTCTCTCAGCTTTTGCTTGCCTGTAAAGCTTTTTATTAATATTTGAATAAGATCCTTGCTGGGTACAGTAATCTGGGCTGTAGGTTATTTTCTTTCATCACTTTAAGTATGTCTTGCTATTCCTTCCTGGCTTGAAGAGTTTCTATTGAAAGATCAGCTGTTATTCTTATGGGAATCCCCTTGTGTGTTATTTGTTGTTTTTCCCTTACTGCTTTTAATATTTATTCTTTGTGTTTGATCTTTGTTAATTTGATTAATATGTGTCTTGGGGTGTTTTGCCTTGGGTTTATCCTGTTTGGGACTCTCTGGGTTTCTTGGACTTGGGTGATTATTTCCTTCCTCATATTAGGGAAGTTTTAACTATTATCTCCTCAAGTATTTTCTCAGGGTCTTTCTTTTTATCTTCTTCTTCTTCTGTGATTCCTATGATTCGAATGTTGGGGTGTTTAACACTGTCCTGAAGGTCTCTGAGATTGTCCTCATTTCTTTTAATTCATTTTTCTTTTTTCTTCTCTGACTCATTTATTTCTACCATTCTATCTTCTAATTCACTAATCCTATCTTCTGCCTCTGTTATTCTACTATTTGTTGCCTCCACACTGTTTTTGATCTCATTTATTGCTTTATTCATTATATATTGACTCTTTTTTATTTCTTCTAGGTCCTTGTTAAACCTTTCTTACATCTTCTCAATCTTTGTCTCCAGGCTACTTATCTGTGATTTTATTTTTATTTCAAGAGTTTGGATCATTTTCACTATCATTATTCAGAATTCTTTATCAGGTAGATTCCCTATCTCTTCTTCTTTTGTTTGGTTTGGTGGGCATTTATCCTGTTCATTTACCTACTGGGTATTCCTCTTTCTCTTCATCTTGTTTATATTGCTGAGTTTGGGGTGTCCTTTCTGTATTCTGGCAGTTTGTGGAGTTCTCTTTATTGTGGAGTTTCCTCACTGTGGGTGGTGTTGTACAAGTTGCTTGTCAAGGTTTCTTGGTTAGGGAAGCTTGTGTAGGTGTTCTGGTGGGTGGAGATGGATTTCTTCTCTCTGGAGTGCAATGAAGTCACCAGTAATGAGTTGTGAGATGTCAATGGTTTTGGAGTAACTTTGGGCAGCCTGTATATTGGAGCTCGGGGCTGTATTCCTGTGTTGCTGGAGAATTCGTGTGGTATGTCTTGCTCTGGAACTTGTTGGCCCTTGGGTGGTGCTTGATTTCAGTGTAGGTATGGAGGCGTTTGATGAGCTCCTGTCAATTAATGTTCCCTGGAGTCAGGAGTTCTCTGGTGTTCTCAGCGTTTGGACTTAAGCCTCCTGCTTCTGGTTTTCAGTCTTATTTTTACAGTAGTCTCAAGATTTCTCCTTCTATACAGCACCGTTGATAAAACATCTAGGTTAAAGATGTAAAGTTTCACCACTGTGAGGGACACCCAGAGAGGTTCACAGAGTTACATGGAGAAGAGAAGTGGGAGGAGGGAGTTAGAGGTGACCCGAATGAGATGATGTGGAATCAATAGAGGAGAGAACAAGCTAGCCAGTAGTCACTTTCTTATGTGCACTCCACAACTGGACCACTCAGAGATATTCACGGAGTTATACAGAGAAGAGAAGAGGGAGGAAGGAGACAGAGGTGGCCAGGAGGATAAAAGGGGGGAATCAAAAGGAAAGAGACAGATCCAGCCAGTAATCAGTTCCCTAAGTGTTCTCCACCGTCTGGGACACACAGAAATTCACAGCGTTGGGTAGAGAAGAGAGGGGGTAGGGAGGGAACACAGGCGACCTGGTGGAGAAAAAGGAGGGTCCAAAGGGCGAGAGAGCAGTCAAGCCAATAATCTTGCTCCCAATTAAAAATGCTTACTGAAGATTGGGTTCTTAAAGGTACAAAATTGATAACAAATAACAAAAAGCAAAGATTAAAAATCTAGAGTAGAGTTTGGAATTTCAAAAATACAATATTAAAGAAAAGAAGAAAAAGGAAGAGAAAAAGTTACAAAAATTATAAAATATATATATATGAAATTTGCTTTTAAAAAGGGTCTTTTTTTTTTGCAAAGTAATAGTAGGTTATTAAAGTGAAAATTAAAGGAGTAATAGAGGACTTAAAATTTAAAAAAAAATAAAAATGAAAAGAATGATCATAAAAATAGTAAAAATATATCTTGGACTTTCTCTGGTGTTGTTGTGGGTATTGTGGCATCAGTTCATTTTTGGATAGTTCCTTGGTCCGGCTTATATTTCTCAAGATCTATAAGCCCCTTCCTATGTAGTAAGTACTAACGACAGGGTTTTAATCTATTGCTCCTGTCACTTCCAAGGCAGTTCCCTCCGTTTTAGCTTCTTCTGTTTGCTGGTCTCTTCAGTGTCTGATTTCAGCTCTGACACAAAGGGGGCAGTGGTGGACATTTTTTTTAGGCTCACTTGTTCATTCACGCTATGGGAGGGAGGGACGCTGCAAACAAATAACACTGGTGTGTGCTCTCAGTGCCTTAGCCACACTGGGCCTGCCCCCGCTCACAGCACGTGTACCCTCCCTGACCACATTGCTCAGGCTCTAGGTTGCTCCACCAGGAACCGTCCGAGGCTGGCCTTGGGCTGCATGCATCTCCCAGGTCTAAGCCACTCAGGTTCAGGCACTTGGGTAGTCCTCAAAGGCACAGACTCGATTGGGCCTCATTTTGCACCCTTCCCAGGTCCAAGCAGCTTCAGGCGATGAGGTGTTTGGTGAGTGCGGTCTTTGTGACTTATCGCCTCCCCCATCCCTGCTGCTCAGTTTTCTGGGTGTACAACCAGTTCACCTTCTCAGGTGGATGTTGACCATCCAGAACCCCAAGAAGTCTTAGCAAAGAAGCCTGCTTACAGTTTTGTAGATAATGTTTCTCTGGGGCTGCGATTGCCCCCTTCTGGCTCTGGCTGCCTGTCACCAGAGGGGGATGGTCTGCAGCAAACTATCTCTGTTCAGTCCTTTGTTCTGTGCGTGGGCCTGGCCATGTCTTAGGTTAGGGCTGGCTTTTGTGTGGTAGCTATCCCACAGTCTGGTTTGTGAGCCCAAGTTAGTTCACTCAGTTTGCCCTTGGGGCATTCAGGCGAGATCCTTACTCTAAGTAATGCAGCCTGCGCCTCCCCAGCCCCTGCTTGCAAGTGGCGGGTGCAGGCGTCCGCACTGCTTCTCCACTGGGGGAGTTACAGTTGGGCTCGTAATCTGTGGATTTTAATTATTTATTTATTTTTCCTCCCTGTTATGTTGCCCTCTGTGCTTCCAAGGCTCGCCACAGACTCGGCAGTGAGAGTGTTTCCTGGTGTTTGGAAACCTCTCTTTTTAAGACTCCCTTCCTGGGACGGAGCTCCATCCCTACCTCTTGTGCCTCTTTTTTTTTTTGTCTTTTATATTTTTTCCTACCTCCTTTCGAAGACAATGGGCTGCTTTGCTGGGTGCCTGATGTCCTCTGCCGGCATTCAGAAGTTGTTTTGTGGAATTTACTCAGTGTTTAAATGTTCTTTTGATGAATTTGTTGGGGAGAAAGTGGTTTCCCTGTCCTATTCCTCTGCCATCGTAGGACCACACCCTGAATAGCATTTCTTTATGAAATACATTGAAAGGAATTTTACATCTTATAGATTTGCTAAATGAGAGTAGGCATACATGGCTCTAGTAATCACTATTCTCTAGAGAAACAGGAGGATGTGAGATAAATCTAAAAATAAATATTAAGTAATTTTCCCATGTGATTTTGAAGGCTGGAAAGTCCAAAATCCACAAGGTAGGCTGGCACGCTGGAGACTTAGGAAAGAGTTGCTATTGCAGCTGGAAACCAAAGGCCATCTTATGGTTGAAATCCCTCCCTCCAGAAACTCAGGCTTTTTCTAAAGGCCTTGAAACTAGTGAATATATGATATAACATACATAACTGGGATTTTATAAATTCCACTCTCAATTTGTTTGTTACAAAGATATAGAAATGCCCTTGACTTTAGGTATTGACTTTATAACTTGCTGCTTAATTTCTTGCTAATTCTACTACTAGAGCACTACTGTGAGTGAGTGAAGTCACTCAGTCATGTCCGAGTCTTTGCGACCCCATGGACTGTAGCCTACCAGGCTCCTCCATCCGTGGAATTTTCCAGTCAAGAGTACTGGAGTGGATTGCTGTTTCCTTCTCTGGGAGATCTTCCCAACCCAGGGATTGAACCCAGGTCATTGCAGGCAGATGCTTTACCATCTGTGCCACCAGGGAGGACTAACTAATACTACTTGAATTAAAACACTTTTTCTTAACTCCCTTAGGACATTGTGGTAGATGATTGGATTCCCTGTGATTAGAATCAGTTTTACTTTCTCATTTTCTACACATGTACACACGCACACACACACACACACACACACACCGGTAGGTAGGTAGGTAGGTAGGTAGGTAGATTGATTCATATAAATTATATACATGATAGGTTTCTCTCCTGGGCATAGGTGAGCTCTCCCTACTATTTCAGGACCTGGAATGCTCAGATGCGCCCTTGCTGTTCACCTTGCTGAACCCCTATTTTCAGAGTGAGCCCTTGATGAAGGCCTGTGGGAAACTGGTGATGGGTGAGCACGAATTCTTCTGAGCTTCAGACTCTTCTAGAATCTAAACACTCAGGCCAGTCTACTCTCAACTTTAAACAATTGTAAAACATGCAGCTAGTTTCTCCTAATTCCTAAGGATGGCAGCTTCCTTTTTTCCTCACTGTTTTGCAGAGGACAAAGCAGCAGGGGATCTCTTTTCTCCTGGAAGATGATCATTTTTGGATTTTTAATTCATTACAGTTTACTTAGATTCTTGGAGCTTTTATAGATTTAAGTAGGTCTGTCATTTTAGGTGTTATCTGCTTTGTTCTTACTATGGTATAAGAGAAATTCCATTTCAACTTACTACTTTGAAAGCAGAAGCAGAAACATCCTTATATGTCAGTGTCTATTTGGGCTGTCAAAGACCTTTGTAGGCCCTCAGCTGGTAAAGAATCAGCCTGCAATGTAGGAGACCCTGGTTCAATTCCTGAGTCCGGAAAATCCCCTGGATAAGGGATAGGCTACCCACTCCAGTATTTTTGGGCTTCCCTGCCTGCCGGCTCAGCTGGTAAAGAATCTGCCTGAAATGTAGGAGACCTGGGTCCTATCCCAGGGTTGGAAGATGTCCTGGAGAAGGGAATGGCTATCCATTCCAGCAGTCTGGCCTGGAGAATATACAGTCCATGGGGTTGCAAAGAGTCAGACACAACTGAGCAACATCCATTTTCACTTTGTAGGCCCATTAGCTTTGCACAATAATTCCATTCAGTCTCTTAATTTTTACCAGTGATTTTCTTTTTTTGATGCAATTATATATAATGATAAAAATATACTTGTGTGTGTTTGTGCTAAGTCACTTTAGTTGTGTCTCTTTATGACCTCTATTACTATAAAACAATAAAAAAAACATTTCAATGTTAGATGAAATGTTTGATATTAAATGGTATTTGTTATCCCTCATTAAACTGTGAGGTGTTTCAAAATGGATCATATTATTATTGATAGAAGAATAGCATATATCAGCTAAATATAATAGAGACTTTAGAAATAGTATCAGTACATATCAGAAATTAAGATATCACAAACTTGTTCATGGAATTTTTTTTAGAAAATATAAAGTGTTTAACTTATAGGCTGACTCAAAAAAAAAAAAAAACCTTCAAAATTGGAACCCTGAATGTGAGAGCCAAGCATAAAAAGAAAAAGGAAAAAAAATGGGAGAGAAAAGACTGTAAACATTCACTACATGTGGCAAGATCATAATTTTGTATTTGTTTAAAATCTCATGTATTTGTTCATATAATAAAAGTATGCTAAACCCACTGAGAATAAGCCTTCTAGAACTAAAAATAAAGGTGGCAGTTCCATAGGAAGTGTGTAGCAGATGTTAGGGAAAGCCAGTTTCATATGAGCAAAAATGGGATTTACATGTATAAGAAGAAAGCTATGAACACAGAGCAAATACTTGGCAAACCAGTATTCAAAACAGGATTCTGTGGTTTCAAACTTGATTGTTTCCAGTGCCCTGTACTGTTTGGTACAAATTGTGAGGTGGACTGCTCTTCGATTGTATATGTCTAGCACAGTGACCAGATCCACTCAAAAGGTCTGAGAACTGAAGTCCACCACTAGATAATCACTGGTTATTAACAGCTTCTTGGCAGGTGGTTCCGCCTCTCACAGAATTTTAGATGTCTCACTTAGAATCACATTTTCCCTGACTGCAGCCCTTAAGTTCCTCAGTTCAGTTCAGTTGCTCAGTCATGTCCGAATCTTTGCAACACCATGGACTGCATGCAGCACGCCAGGCTCCCCTGTCCATACCAACTCCCAGAGCTGACTCACACTCATGTCCACCGAGTCAGTGATGCCATCCAAACATCTCATCCTCTGTTGTCCCATTCTCCTCCTGCCTTCAATTTTTCCCATCATCAGGGTCTTTTCTAATGAGTCAGTTCTTCACATCAGGTGGCCAAAGTATTGGAGTTTCAGCTTCAGCATCTGTCCTTCTGAATATTCAGGACTGATTTCCTTGAGGATAGACTGGATGAATCTCCTTGCAGTCCAAGGGACTCTCAAGAGTCTTCTCCAACACCACAGTTCAAAAACATCATTTCTTTTCCATTCAGCTTTGTTTATGGTCCAACTCTCACATCTATACATGACAACTGGAAAAACCATAGCTTTGACTAAGTGGATCTTTGTTGGCAAAGTAATGTCTCTGCTTTTTAATATGCTGCCTAGGTTGGTCATAGCTTTTCTTCCAAGGAGTAAGTGTCTTTTAATTTCATGGCTGCAGTCACCAACTGCAATGATTTTGGAGCCCCCCAAAATAAAATCTCTCAATGTTTCCATTTTTCCCCCATCTATTTGGCATGAAGTGATGAGGCCAGATCCCATGATCTTTGTTTTCTGAATGTTGAGTTTTAAGCCAAAAACTCAACAACTTAAGCTCCTACTACATTGCTAAGTACACTTGGCCAGAGAAAAAAGTAGGGAATTTAATCACACTGAAATTACTGCCAGGTGGTAGCTCAAAAAGTTCAAAGAGATTATGTGTGTGTGTATGTGTGATGGGAAATGATATTCTTTGCACAGTGAGGATTATCAGAAAAGCTGTTTTTGTTTATTCATGGGTGGGGTAAGGGGACACAAAGGAATCTCTTTATGAACTCTTAGGAGAAGCAGTCTAGTTTAAAAGAGAATGAGGCAGAAAGAGGGAGTGAAACTTTGAATGAAATTACAATTCTCCTCTGTTCAGGTAAAGAGTACAATGAACAGAGTATTCTCAGATGAGAAGTGGATCTTTAGAATTAATTATAAAGCAAGAAACCATTGATCTAGAAACACTTAACACTATTTATTCTATATAAAACTGTTGCCTGTTCATATATGTTCTAAAACTCGTCTCTAGTAAATATCACATTTTATTGCACAAAAAAGTTCTGTACTGCCATAAACTTAGTACTGATGAGGGATGTAGGCAATTAGATGCCTTCATTTCTGAAGATAGAAATTCCCCACCTACTGCCCAAATTCTAGGTCTTCAAGTAGAGGAACAGCTAGCAGAGACTTCGTATTTTCATCTGTTATTTTTGTTTTGTATTTGTCATTTTAAGTCACTTAGAAAAGAAGATGGAAGAGATTGCAGAGGGAGGCAAGAAATCATTCATCCTGACCCTAGCTTCTGTATCTCAGGACAGTAGAGGGCAATGCGGTGTGCCTGATATATGTTTACGCTGAGGTGTCCTGGAGATTTAAGCTACTCTTTTGCCTTTGCAGTTTTAATGCAATGCCTTGTCCATTTACTCAGTACTGAAAGACACCAATAGAAAAAAATAGTTTTAATTAAAGTAACAAAAGAATTATTAAGACAGCATTTATGCATTCATTGTGTTGATTCAAAGCATACTATTTTTTAAATTTTAGTGCAAACAAGAGGCATTTTAATGAATAAATTTACATTTAAAATTCATATAAAACATGTAACTGGCAATACCTGCCTAAAGTAACACACTGTCTATGGAGGTAAAGTTTCCAGCAAAACAACTATTTTGCAGGAAAAATAAAACAATAGTCAAGGCAGGAAAGCATTCAGACTGTATTATATAGAAATGTAGTGAGTGTTTAAGGCAGCAGCAATTTAAAAGGTCGAAGATTGGGCTTTGTTCTTAAGAGTGTAGCAAAATCAGGTTGAACAGATGGAACCGCATCTGCAGGGTGTCTATATATCTGTGGAGGGATGTTCTGTAATGTGCTGATACATCAAAACTATAAATAGAAAGCTCTGTAAATTAGTTCACCTTTTACCCATTTTTAGCAATTTGAAAATCTTAAAAATCTCAGCTAAATGGGAAAAGGAAAAGGGTATCTATTCACCTTAAGGTCTGGGGTCTTCTCTGAGAGTTGTATCAAAATGTTTACCATGATCCCTATCGTAGCTTTGTCTGTGAAGTTAAGATGATAAAAGAAGGAAGGGAAAGGGGAGAGAAAAAGTCAGATACTTCAAAAGAGTTAGGGTCAAAAAGCTCAAAGTGTCTTCTACCTGGAGAAAGATATTAATTGCAAAACTCTAGTTTATTTATATGGTAAAATGATACTATTTGTTTTAAATTTTTTTCTGCCAATTTATGTTATTTTTATTAAGTGGATTGAAAAACCTATTTTCTGTCAATGGATGAGGAATTTATCTTTGCATATAACTCTTAAAATTAAGTATATTCAAAGATAATATTTTTTGTAAAAGATAGCTCCAGTTTCATACAGAGGTAATCTTTGGCAATTTTATTTTTTTCTAGGGAATCAAACAAAAAATGATTAAGATATTATAGGAAAACTTACAGTGCAAAAAGATTTCTTTCATATCCTGTAATTGCTAATATTACTTATGTGTATCTGCAAGTAGGCTGCATGACCTTGAACAATTTACTTAAGCTCTCTTTATCTCAGATTCCTCAAATGCAAAAAGAAATTATGATTATGCTTACAATAATCTCATAAGGATTTTATGAGAATTAAATAAGTTCACGTATATAAATCACTTAGAACTGCAACTGCCATATAATAAGTGTTCAATGAATATTAGGTATTACAATATAAACAGTTCTCATTGTAGACCAGACTGTAACCTTCCCAGGTGGCTCCCAGGATGGTGCTAGATAGACATTTATTACCACTCCAATCTAAAAACTATTTACTGTATTTAAATATTTTTGTGTAAATATAAGTTCTTATTATAAGACAGATATACCATAGGCACCTGAAATTAAGAATTTACAGGGCTGTTTTGACAGTAGTCTTAGCATCTACTAGTTAGATCCCTGCTATGTTCTTGGCTTTCCTCATTACTTTGGTTAAGGGAATAAGAAACATTACATGGTTTTTCCTGGGTTTGGGGGCTTTTCAAAAAAAATTATCTTTTCAAAAAATCAATCTTGCTTCTCTTCCCTTAATGTCCTCCAGTCTCTCCTAAATTTATTGTTAACCTTCTCTTTTTCTTCTGTCTACTCTTGATGCCTTTTCCCTTGTTCTTTTACAATAGATTCTTCCTGTGGTCAATACTTTCCACACAATTATTATTGTTATTATTATTATTAATTATTATTGTGCCTTTCCACAAAAGGCACAATTATTCCTATTTAAGGATGAGAAAAATGAGGCTCAGAGAGTGCAAGTGTACTTGTAAATTTGAATGTGGGACTATTTGACTTGAAATTTGTGCTTTGCCAACTCTGTCAATACATGACTACAAAGGACTCTATTTTTCTAACCCTATTGAAAACAGAAAGGTTGAGGAATGGGGTTAACTTTATCATCAGGCAAACCAATGTACTGGGATAGGCATGTTATGTCCCAAATATCTCATTTCTTAAAGCCTTGGGCTTTCTTGGTTGCTCAGATGGTAGAGAATTCACCTGCAATGTGGGAGACCTGGATTCAATCCCTGGGTGGGGAAGATGCCCTGGAGGAGGGCATGGCAACCCACTCCAGTATTCTTACCTGGAGAAGCCCATGGACAGAGGAGCCTGTGGGCTACAGTCCATGGGTTCGCAAAGAGTCGAACACAACTGAGTGACTAAGCACAGGACACAGCACCCTTTCTCAGACAGTGGTATTGAAACTGAGGCTCATGAATGCAAAAAATTATCCTCATTGCTTGTGTATAATGTGCGGGGTAACTAATTTAAATTGTTCAGAAGATCGACTTGAAAATCCATTGGGAATGCTTACATTCAAATGGTAATTAATGTTTTAAGAAAAATGTAGAAATCTCTTAGGAAGCCAAGCCATAGCTTTCAATTGGTTCCAAAAAAGTAGAGTATGGAAAAGGAGAGATATAATTTGTATTAATCATTACCCTTGAATAAAAAAGAAAACTGCATATCCTAATTTCTGTATTCTATAAAAGTCACAGTGATCCTAAAAATTAGGAAGCGAGAGGAAATTACGTATAATACAAATTGAACTATTTCATCCAGGAAATAGTCTCAAACACCTATGGATGGAAGGAACTATGATAATAGGAATTTCTGTAAAGTTTATTTATTCCCAAACTGCACTGAATATGAAATTTTTTCATAGAGCTTTCCAAAAACACAGGTACTTGGTTCAGTTCACTTCAGTCGCTCAGTCGTGTCTGAATCTTTGCAACCCCATAGACTGTACCATGAGAGGCTTCCCTGTCCATCACCAACTCCCAGAGCTGATTCAAACTCATGTCCACCAAGTCAGTGATCCCATCCAACCATCTCATCCTCTGTCATCTCTTTCTCCTCCTGCCTTCAACCTTTCCCAGCATCAGAGTCTTTTCCAATGAGCAACTTTGGAATAGGAGTCAGTTCTTTGCATCAGGTGGCCAAAGAATTGGAGTTTCAGCTTCAGCATCAGTCCTTCCAGTGAATATTCAGGACTGATTTCCTTGAAGATTGAGTGGTTGGATTTTCTTGCACTCCACGGGACTCTCAAGAGTCTTCTCCAACACCACAGTTCAAAAGCATCCATTCTTCGGTGCTCAACTTTCTTTATAGTCCAACTCTCACATCCTTACATGACTACTGGAAAAACCACAGCTTTGACTAGATGGACCCTTGCTGGCAAAGTAATGTCTCTGCTTTTTCATATGCTGTCTAGGTTGGTCATAGCTTTTCTTCCAAGGAGCAAGCATCATTTAATTTCATAGCTGCAGTCACCATATGCAGTGATTTTGGAGCCCCCAAAATAAAGTCAGTCACTGTTTCCATTGTTTCCCCACCTATGTGCCATGAAGTGATGGGACCAGATGCCATGATCTTAGTTTTGTGAATATTGAGTTTTAAGCCAACTTTTTCACTCTCCTCTTTCACTTTCATCAAGAGGCTATTTAGTTCTTCTTGGACCACTCTACAAATCTACTGAATTAGAAATCTTATTTACAAATAAAATTTGCAAACAAGTACATTAAAAAAAATTTTTTTTTAATTGAAGGACAATTGCTTTACATCATTTTGTTCCTTTCTGCCAAATATCAACATAAATCAAACATAGGTATACAAATATCCCCTTCTTATTGATCCTTCTTCCCATCTCCTTCCCCTCTATGTTGTTACATGATTCAGGGAACTCAAACAGGGGCTCTGTAACAAGCAGACCTTTGAAAAACTGTTCTAGACTATGACTCATTAACATTTTCAAAAATGCAAAAAAAAATGTTTTGATGCATTTATTTCACAGCAGTTTGAAGAACAGGATTATAAACTAGATGAAAACATAAACATTTCTGTCATGATATATTATTGTCATATTATGAAAAATATTGTGCATTTTCGAAGTAAGTTTTGGAGAGGTTGGGATGAATGAAAACAAGTGAACTTCAAAACTTACTGACTAGAATGTTTCAGAGAGTTCATTCAAACATTTTAATAAGTATTAAAGAATGAGCACTCATATATTTCTGACTCAAAATAATGCTTAGTTTTTTTTCTTTATTATATTATTTGATTGTATTTGGCAAAACATTGATTTGTTCTGATTTCAAATGTCATAGACTTTTACAACACTGTGCATTAGCTGGGAAGTTACAAGTTTGATTTCAATAAATTAATTAACTTACTGGACCCTGGCTTAAGTGACAAGATCACACAACCTTTTGAAAATAGAAAAAAAAAATGCATTTCTAAAATCTTATTTATTGGATTCCCTTGATTCTATTGTTTTATTTACATTTTGTCTGAGGCTTGCTCAGAGCTCCATTCAGATTTGCTAATGAATTACTAATGTCCTTATCAAGTATATCATGAAAATAACATCATGAAACAAAATCTCCCTTAGATAATAACTGGCTTCAATGGGTTTAGAAGCAAACATTTATGTAATAAACACAATGCATTTGTTGTCAATATTGACCAAAGCAAATCAAAGGAAGTTGATAAAACTTTGTCGCAAATTTTGATTTCTATGAAATCCTTCTGTTTTTTGTTTAGTGCAGTGTAACCTACATATAGAAATGTTCATAGAACAAACAGCAGAATTGTTTCACAAAACACTCATGTAGGTGGTGCTAGTGATAAAGAACCCACCTGCCAATGCAGGAGACATGAGATGTGGGTTCCATCCCTGGGTTGGGAAGATCCCCTGGAGAGAGAATGACAACACACTCTAGTACTCATGTCTAGAGAATCCCATGAACAGAGGAGCTGATGGGCTACAGTTCATGGGGTCAAAAAAAGCTGGACTTGATTGAAGTGACTTAGCATGCACACATGCATGCAATCACCACTTCAGACAATAAATGGAACATTTGTAGGCAACTTTATTTCTACAATTGCCCCAACCTGGTAACAACATTTCTTTCTAAAGATAATCAGTATTCTGAAATCAATGGTAACCACTACCTTATTTTAATACATATTTTAAAAACCTATAGATGTTTTATGAAACAATATGGATTACTTTTGACTTGTTGACATAAGAATAAATAGGCTGCTAGATATTTCTCCAGCAAATATATACTCTCATGAGTAAGAGAAACTCCTGGGTAAATTCTTTTACTATGTCCTGAATCTTTGCACTAAAAGCAGAAACTCAGAGAGCTTTGATTTTGTTTAGGAAGCTTCAATTGATGGAGTTGTGTTAGTCTTCCTTTGGGGTCACTTATCTAAAGTGTAAGAGAGCTGATTTGCCAGATTAACTAAGTCTGGAATGAACATAATGTCCCATTCCATCCTGCTCCTTTTTACTAGAAAGGAAAAGTCCCAGTTCAACCCATTAATAAACATAGAGGTAAGAGCTACCTTGGTTGAATCATCATCTGTAGATAAACCAGAATTTTCTTTAAAACTGATCTGAAATCAATTGTAATAATTATGTATAGGTTCATCAGATTTTTTGTGTGCAAACCTAAACCTAGAGTTTGTTCCAACCAACAGGCTTTGGAAAAGTCCTGGAAATTGCTCAATGAATTACCTACTGATTGTGCAAGCTTCATCATGTAGTTAAGATATCAGGTTGGTCTCCTAGTGTAATGCTGCTACTGCTGAGTCACTTCAGTCGTGTTCAACTCTGTGCGACCCCATAGACAGCAGCCCACCAGGCTCCCCTGTCCCTGGGATTCTCCAGACAAGAACACTGGAGTGGGTTGCCATTTCCTTCTCCAATGCATGAAAGTGAAAAGTGAAAGTGAAGACACTCAGTCATATCGGACTCTTAGTGACCCCGTGGACTGCAGCCTACCAGGCTCCTCTGTCCATGGGATTTTCTAGGCAAGAGTACTGGAGTAGGTTGCTTAATACTAGAGACCTTTCAGGATTTTCCCAATTTGTGATTTTCATCCAATGCTGAGCCTGAACTTCACCAACCAGCATATGAAATAGCTGATATAAGTCAAGAGAAACCAGGTTGATAAATTTGAATGACTTTATTAAATTCCTCTCCAAGTCTTTGAGGATCTTCAACTACTTTTGGAAAATCTTTGACTGTGATTCACAGTTCAGCTTTAGTCCAGACAATATAAAAAATTAAGAGTTTAACCTCTGGATCCTCAAAAGACTTCATTTTAAGGAGACAGGCTCTGGTAAGTTCCAATGAAAGTAGTGGGGACAGTTTCAGAGAACAGGGAAAATTTGGCTGTAGAATTAGTATGAGGTAATTGAACACATAGAGGAGGCAAAGGCAGTGTAGAAGGGGAGGAGGAAAATGGTGTTGGAGGAGGAGTCTGGTCATGAGGATCTAAAGAAGAGAGACAGATGGTAACAGAGGCAGAGCCAAGACAGAACAAATAAAAGGAAGTTGAAGCTTTGGGAGCCATTTTATCTTTCTTTAATCATTTGTTTGCCTCGGTTAATCTTAAAATATTATTTTATGTAGAGGCAATTTTAGACTTCTGATAATAATGGGAAACCTCAAAATACCAATAAAAATAAGCATTGCACTTATTACTGGAAATTTTTGAGCTATTTTAGTCCAATTCAATTTTCAGGAAATTAAGTTTGGGTATTTTAAAAGCCCCCCATAATAGTCACTGATATTCAAAATTGCCTTTGGTCAGGTCATTTCATTTAAGTTAGAAATGCATATGAGGAAGAATTATTGTAGACTAAAGTTCCTGAATGTAGGGTGCCCTAAAAGTATTTAAATAACTGGGATCCCATTTCTTAGAGGTTTATTAATATAGAGTAAAAGAACAGCTTAAACAGCTTACAACTCATACAGCTCAGTTTAAACTGCTTGCAAGCTAATACCACCCAGTTCTAAGGATGCAGCTTGGTCTCAGAGGAGCCAAGTCAAAGGCTTTTCAGCCACTTTCTGGAGAATAGCCCCTACTCCAAAGGAATGGGCCAGTGACTGAAAACCTGGCATAGTTTCCGTGAATCAGCCCCTATCCCTAAAGGAATCAGCCAGCAGCTTCTCAGCCAGTTTCAGTTGAAATAGTATAATCTTGAAATCAGATCTAAGTCCCTAACAAGCACTCATAGACGGAAAGAACAAAACCTTAAAATAGTCCCTGAATAAAGCCTAGGGAGATTCAAATGCTAAAAGGACACACGCTCAGATCCAAGAAAGAGACATACCGTCAAACTTCAGAGTTAGCAGGAAAAATCAGTGAGCTCAATGCGTTCAATTTGTAGATATTCTGCCTGTTTGTTCACCACACCTAGAGCCTTGAGTCTTCTCTGGTCCTGATATGGGCCATCAAAATGTTGTCCTAAAACAGACTGTCGGATATATTTCCAGCAAAGATGGATTTCTTTGGAATCGGCAGAGAATTGCAATTTGGGTTCTGCAACCATGGTGAGTCATGTTCAAGTCCCACATGGAAAGGAAGGGAGAACTCTTTTATAGAGGGGAAAAGGAATTGGAAGGGCTATGGTAAAAAAAGAGTCCATGGATTTTCATTGACTGAGTCTTTGCCTGGAAAGAA
This sequence comes from Oryx dammah, assembly GCF_014754425.2. Taxonomy (NCBI): domain Eukaryota; kingdom Metazoa; phylum Chordata; class Mammalia; order Artiodactyla; family Bovidae; genus Oryx; species Oryx dammah. The sequence goes on from NW_024070185.1 coordinate 13,836,260, forward strand.
AAGTCTTTCTTCCTGTTATCATGCTCTGCTATGGCCATAGGGTGTGTGAACTCCCCTTTCTGGCCTCCCAGCTTTAGTTAAGGTTTCTCTTTTCTACAGACTGTATGTGTATTGCACATAAAATGAATTACAGTATGACATGTATTCTTTTGTGATAAGCTTCCATCACTCAAAATTTGTGCTTTTAAGACTCAACCATGTTTTCGTATGTAGCTGTAGTTCATTAATTTTCATTGCCTGTATTTCTTTATGAATATAAAGCATCTTATAGTTTGTACTGCCAATAGGCAGTTGGGTTTATGGCTTATGCAGATTTTTACTTTATGAATAATGCTAACAATACATGTCTTCTGTTGCATGCATGGATTAATTTCTCTAGGGAATACACTTAGGAGTATAATTGCAAGATCATGGTATATGCCTGCTGCATGGGAATAACGTTTTGATTCTAACAATCTGCAAGTTATTGTATACCCTGTTTGTTAATGGCATGGAGCTCAAAAAGGGTGAGTTCCCAAAGCCTCCCATATTTCTGACCAACTGGCTAGAAGTCCAGAAATGTTTGCACAATCTCAATCAAGTTTGAAAATACACTGATACAGCTCAAAGAACTCAGGAAAGTTCTATATTACAGTTGTAGTTTTATAGTAATGGATACAAATCAGGATCAAATGAAAGGACATGCAGGACAAGGAATAGGAGTTTCCCAAAGGTAGAGCTTCTGTGCCTTCTCACCGTAGAATTGGAATGCCTCACCCTCTCAGCACACTGATGTGGTTACCAGGCAGGAAATTCCACTAAACCTCAGTGTTCAGAGTTTTTATTTTGTCAGTTTTATTATATAGGCATCATTGATTAAATCATTGGCTACATGACTGAAACTGAGCCCCCCTCCTCTCCTCCCCTTCCTGAAAGTTGAGCTGGCTCAAAGCCCGAACCCTCTAGCCATATTGTTAGTCTTTCTGGTCAAAAGCCCCATCTTAAATTGGCTGATTATCATAAATTCAGATATGGTTAAAGGGGCTCATGAATAATAAAGACATTCCTATCAACTGGGAAATGTCCAGGATTTTAGAAGCTACACCAGGAACTCAGAACAAAGACCAAAGATTTTTTTTTTTCTTCCCCCATTATTTAACACTTATTTTGTACATAGATTCAAATTATTATTGAAGGTAATTGACCAAGCCACTCTCTCACAAGCATTTTATGTGTTCTTTTCCCTTCATAAACAAAACTTGTTATTGTTTTTTTATTGCTTCTTATTTTTATTTTCTTAAAATTCCACTGATTTATCGTAAACTCAGATATGATCCAAAGGGTTCATGAATAATAAAGACATTCCCATCAAAGGCCCAATGTTATCAGTTGTGATTTTAATTTATTTATGTATTTATTTTGTTCTTGCCTTATTGCAAATAGTTTTACTTCTATTCACGCAGCTGGAAACTATTTTTTTTAAAACAATTGTATATATAACACTAAGGGTCATATTGATCTTGTAGTCAGCTAAAGGGTTTCTCAGGTGGCTCAGTGGGTAAAGAATCTGCCTCCAATGCAGAAGATGCGAGAGACATGGGTTTGATCCCTGGGTTGGGAAGATTCCCTGGAGGAGGGCATGACAACCCACTCTCCTATTCTTGCCTGGAAAAATCCCACTGACAGAGGAGCCTGGAAGTCTACAATCCATCAGTTCAGTTCAATTCAGTTCAGTTGCTCAGTCATGTCCAACTCTTTGCAACCCCATGAACTGCAGCACACCAGGCCTCCCTGTCCATCCCAACTCCCAGAGTCCACCCAAACCCATGTCCGTTGAGTTGGTGATGCCATCCAACAATTTCATCCTCTGTCATCTCCTTCTCCTGCTGCCCTCAATCTTTCCCAGCATCAGGATATTTTCAAATGAGTCAGCTCTTCGCATTAGGTGGCCAAAGTTTTGGAGTTTCAGCTTCAACATCAGTCCTTCCAGTGAACACCCAGAACTGAACTCCTTTAGGATGGACTGATTGGATCTCCAAAGGGTTGCAAAAAGTCGAATACGGTTGATGCAACTCAGTGGCCATACACACAGTCAGCTAAAACCCCTGTTTCTCATCAGAAATTCCCTTCTTTTTATTTTCACAGGTGACATTTTACACTTAAATTCAGGATTTTACAGTAATCACTCCCATTTTGCAGATGGAGATGCAGACTCGGGGAAGTGGAGTCTTCCCTGTCTTCTCTGTCTTCATCTCCAGTCTTTTCTCTGCCTCCTTTACGTGCTCCGTAGTTTTCTGTTCACTTGTTCTCCTTACTCAGAGTTTTACATTTCTATGCTGGCTGATTCCATTGTGTTATTTTTTCTTTTTTTATTGAAGAATAGTTGATTCACAGTGTTGTGTTAATTTTAGGTGTACAGCAGAGTAGATCAGTGTTTTTGCAGATTTTATTCCATTACAGGTTAACTCAAGCTAATAGGTATAGTTCCCTGTGCTATGCAGTAAATCCTTATTGCTTATCTATTTTATATGTAGCAGTTTATATCTGTTAATCCCATATACCTAATTTGCCCCTACCCCTCCCCTCTTGTCATTGGTAACCACAAGTTTGTTTTCAACGTTTGTGAGTCTGTTTCTGTTTTGACTAAATACATTTGTATTATTATTGAGATTCCAACTATTAATGATATCATATAGTGTCTTTCTCTATTTTCTGATTTACTCCAAAAAGCATAATATTCTCTAGGTCCATTTATGTTGCTCCATCCTTTTTTATGCCTGAGTAACATTTCATTGTATGTATGTGTGTGTGTGTACATACATATATTCTTAAGCTAATTGATGGTCACTTGAGTAGTTTCTGTGTCTTAGCTATTGTAAGTAGTGCTGCTCTCTACATGGGGGTGCATGTTAGGGGTACATGTGTCTTTTAAAATTACTGTTTTCATTTTTCCAGATATATACCAAGGAGTGTGATTGCTAAATCATATGTTTGTTCTATTTTTAGTTTTTAAGGAACCTCAATAATGTTTTGTATAGTGGTTGAACCAATTTATATTCCACCAACAGTTTATAAATGGTTACATATTTTCCACATCTTCTCCAATATTTTTTTATTTGTAAGCTTTTTGATGATAGCCATACAGACAGTGTGAGGTGACATTTCATTGTGGTACTGATCTTTTTCACTAATAATTAACAACAATGAATTTCATGTGCCTTTTAGCCATCTGTATGTCTTTTTTTGGAAAACTGTTCAAATCTCTTTCCCCTGTTTTATTGTATTCTCAGTTTTTATAGTATTGAGTTGTGTGAGTTGTTTATCTATATTGAATATTAATCTCTTATCTGTTGCATTACTTGCAAATATTTTCTTCTATCCTGTAGGTAGTCTTTTCATTTTGTAGATGGTTTCCTTTTCTGTTCCAAAGCTTTTAAGTTTAGTTAGGTCCACTTGTTTATTTTTGCTTTATATTTTTGGCCTTGGGAGACTGATCCAAGAAAATATTGCTGTGATTTATGTGGAAAAGGGTTTGCCTATATTTGTTTATAGCTGAGGAAATATTCTAAAATTATTGTCAATTAGATGCATTTATTTGAAATTTTGTACATGTCTTACTAAAGCATCCTAACATTTCATTAGAGTGTGATAGGTGGTATGGCAGGCACCTCTATGGAGAAGAATAAAAATATCTATTACAAATATACTGTTTCACTGTGCTTTCCTCTGAAAGAGCAGACTCTATACTTCCCAGTGTGGTGGAATTTTTTTTTAATCCGGTGGGTATTATTTCCTCTAGAATATGTTCTTTTATTTTATCTGATAGTTGGCAAAGTGGATCTTTGGAGGGGGTCTTTTACAAACAGGATATTTCACAATGCATCTTTTAAAAAAATTTTACATTAATAAACTTGTGTTTATAATATACAGAAGGTTAGAACAGAAACTTAATGGAGCAAAAAGTGAATGAGAGCAACAATCATAAGTTGTATTATGAAACTGTGATCAATTTATAGCTCTAACAACTTCACACTGTGATGTTAATTGTATCACTCTCTAAAAGCATATTGATATGTCTCCAATCAATATGTTAATAAATATAATATCTTCTTGTATTAACCCATTAATCATTATTATAATGCTCATCTCTATCTTTTGTTACTGAATTGTTTAACAATCTATTTGATATGAGTGTTCAGTTCAGGTCAGTTAAGTCACTCAATTGTGTCCAACTTTGTGACCCCATGAACGGCAGCATGCCAGGCCTCCCTGTCCATCACCAACTCCCAGAGTCCACCCAAACCCATGTCCATTGAATCAGTGGTGCCATCCAACCATCTCATCCCCTATCTTCCCCTTCTCCTCCTCCCCTCAATCTTTCCTAGCATCAGGGTCTTTTCAAATGAGTCAGCTCTTCACATCAGGTGGCCAAAATATTAGAGTTTCAGTTTCAACAGCACTCAGGACTGATCTCCTTTAGGACGGACTGGTTGGATCTCCTTGGAGTCCAAGGGAATCTCAAGAGTCTTCTCCAACATCACAGTTCAAAAGCATCAATTTTTCGGTGCTCAGCTTTCTTTATAGTCCAACTCTCATCATCCATACATGACCACTGGAAAAACCATACCCTGACTAGACAGACCTTTGTTGGCAAAGTAATGTCTCTGCTTTTTATATGCTGTCTAGGTTGTTCATAACCTTCCAAGGAGTAAGCACCTTTTAATTTCATGGCTGCAGTCACCATCTGCAGTGATTTTGGAGCCCCCAAAATAAAGTTTGACACTGTTTCCACTTTTTCCCCATCTATTTCCCATGAAGTGATGGGATCAGATGCCATGATCTTCGTTTTCTGAATGTTGAGCCTTAAGCCAACTTTTTCACTCTCCTCTTTCACTTTCATCAAGAGGCTTTTTAGTTCCTCTTCACTTTCTGCCATAAGGGTGGTGTCATCTGCATATCTGAGGTTATTGATATTTCTCCTGGCAATCTTGATCCCAGCTTGTGATGCATCCAGCCCAGCGTTTCTCATGATGCACTCTGCATATAGGTTAAATAAGTAGGCTGACAATATAGAGCCTTGACGGACTCTTTTTCCTATTTGAAGCCAGTCTGTTGTTCCATGTTCAGTTCTAACTGTTGTGAGAATTGCTGCCCTCTTTTTTGTCCTTTCATTTTGCATGAAATATTTTTCATTCCTCCACTTTTAGTTTTGGTATATTTTTTGCCCTGAAGTGATTCTCTGGTAGGCAGCATATTAAAGGTTCTTGGTTTTTAACCTAATCAGCCATGCATGTCTTTTGATCAGAGGATTAATTTATTGATATTTAAAGTTATTGTTCATTGGTATGTACTTCTTACCTTCTTATTTTTTGTTCTTAGGTTGTTTTGTACAAAGTTATTCTTTCTAAATTTCATCTTTTTTACCTGTCCCTGTTGTGATTTGGTGATTTTCCTTTGTAGTTCCTTTCTTTTTGTATCTATCATAGGTTTTTGATTTGTGCCTCCATTGGAATTAATGTATGTTGACCAGAGATCAAACTGCCAAGATCTGCTGGATCATAGAAAAAGCAAGAGAGTTCCAGAAAAACATCTATTTCTGCTATATTGACTACGCCAAAGCCTTTGACTATGTGGATCACAACACACTGTGGAAAATTCTGAAAGAGATGGGAATGCTAGACTCCCTGACCTGCTTCTTGAGAAATCTGTAGCAGGTCAGGAAGTAACAGTTAGAACTGGACATGGAACAACAGACCAGTTCCAAATAGGAAAATAAGTCCATCAAGGCTGTATATTGTCACCCTGCTTATTTAACTTATATGCAGAGTACATCATGAGAAATGGTGGACTGGATGAAGCGCAAGCTGGAATCAAGATTGCTGGGAGAAATATTAATAACCTCAGACATGCAGATGACACCACCCTTATGGCAGAAAGTGAGGAAGAACTAAAGAGCCTCTTGATGAAAGTGAAAGAGGAGAGTGACAAAGTTGGTTTAAAGCTTAACATTCAGAAAACGAAGATCATGGCATCCAGTCCCATCACTTCATGGCAAATAGATGACCAACATGGTAAACAGTGACCAGCTTTATTTTGAGGGACTCCAAAATCACTGCTGATGGTGACTGTAGCCATGAAATTAAAAGACGCTTACTCCTTGGAAGAAAAGTTATGACCAACCTGGACAGCATATTGAAAAGCAGAGACATTACTTTGCCAAAAAAGGTCTGTCTAGTCAAGGCTATGATTTTTCCAGTGGTCATGTATGGATGTGAGAATTGGACTATGAAGAAAGCTGAGTACTAAAGAATTGATGCTTTTGAACTGTGATGTTGGAGAAGACTCTTGAGAGTCCCTTGGACTACAAGGAGATCCAACCAGTCCATCCTAAAGGAAATCAGTTCAGTCCTAAATATGCATTGGAAGGACTGATGTTGAAGTTGAAACTCTAATATTGGCCACCTGATGCGAAGAGCTGCCTCATTTGAAAAGACCCTGATTCTGGGAAAGACGGAAGCAGGAGGAGAAGGGGACAACAGAGGATGAGATGGTTGGATGGCATCACCAACTCAATACACATGAGTTTGAGTCAGCTCTGGGAGCTGGTGATGGACAGAGAGGCCTGGCGTACTGCTGTCCATGGGGTTGCAAAGTGTTGGACACAACAAGTGGCTGAACTGAACTGACCCACAATTATATGTATCATCATAATTATGTATATATAAATTTAGATAAATATTTCACTTCAAATGCATTCTTAAAATAATTTTTTACTCTTTCCCTCTACATTTTATGTTTTTGAAGTCATATTTTACATTTTCATGCTTATCTCTTACTGTTTATTGCAGTTATATTTGCTTTTACAACATTTTATTGTTGTTTAATCTATGTACTAGCTTATTTAAGTTAATCTTTAATTCTTACTATTTGCATTTGCTATTGATATTTTTCCCTTTCCTATAGATTCATGCTTATTTTCTGTTTAGCAACAACCCTTCATCATTTCTTTAATGATAAATTTAATATTTTTAATTTCTTTTATTTTTTTGTTGTTGAAAGAATCTTTCCCCTTCTATTATAAATGATAGTTTTGCTGTGTAGAGTATTCTGGGTTGCAGCTTTTTCACTTTTAGGACTTTGAATATATCATAACACTCTTCTGGCCTTCAAAGTTTCCACAGAGAAATCAGCTGATAGTCTTAATGGAGGTTTCCTTGTATATGACTCTGTTTTTCTCTTGCTGGCTTTATAAATCTCTTTAACTTTGGCCATTTTAATTTTGTATGTCTTGGTGTGTGTTATTTTGTATTCATCTTGTTTGGGACCCTCTGTGTTTCCTGTATGTGGGTATCTATTTCCTTCTTTCCGTTTGGGAAATGTTCAGCTATGATGTCTTCAAATATGTTTTCTATCCTCTTCTCTCTCTTACTGGAACCCCCTATTATGTTTATTGGCATGTTTTATAGCAGCCTATACATAAAATTTTTTGCTTTCTTTCCTTTTTTTTTTTTTTAAAGTTTTTCTGTCTATGGTTCTGTTTGGATGATTTGCATTATTCTCTCTTCTAGATCTCTCTTCTAGATCACTTATGCACTCTTCTGTGTCATTTTATAAACTATTAATTGCATTTAGATTGTTGCTTATCTCAGAAATGGAGTTATCAATTTTTGATTCAGTCATCTTTATAGTTTCTAGTTCCTTGCTTAAATGATCTCTGTTTATATTGATAATTTTTCTTTTCAGTTAACATTTTTATTCCCTACTCTTAAAATTTAGAGTCTGGTAGACTATCTCTGTATCATTAATTTATTTTTTTTCACAGGTTTTCTCTTGGTATTTTGCGAGTAATTTCTCTACCTTTTCATTTTACTTTCCATCTCTATGAATTTAGGTGAAACAGTTATCTCTTATGACCTTGAAGGGCATTTGTATGTGGGAACATCCCTATGTGGACTGTGTGTGCCCAATGTCTTTGGTGTGGATGCCGGCCACATCTTTTCTCAGGATGTGTTGGCCACTAACACCTTGATAGGAAGTGTAGCTGGTGCTGGAGCTGCTTAAGCCTGAACAAAGTGTGAGACTCAACTTCCCATCTTTTCCATGTCTATTCCTGCCCTTTTGGGGGACAGAGTCTCTTTCCCAGTTATTAGAGTGTAATCTTTGTGTGTTGGGCTTGAGAAGATTCTGTTACCTTTAAGTGTGGAAACTTTTCCTTCCACACTTTGTCCCAAGTGAGGGGAGGGCTGAAGGAAGTGAAGAATGTGTGCTCACTGACGTCTGATGTGCTGCCTGTGAACGTGTCTGTGGCTCCGCTCAAACATAGCCCCAAATAGCATGAGTTTTCCTTTTCCTTGTTATGATCATCCCAGATCCAGTGCAAGGTTGTGGCACAGAGTGGGCAGAGTCGAAGTGTTTACTCAAGTGGGAGTGTGGTTGCTAGAGCTGGAGGACTGCTCTGCTAACAGCAGAGGTCTAGGCTGCCTCTGTGGTGCTATTCGCGTTACCACCAGTAGTAGCCACCCCTGCCCCACCAAGACAACCCCACACACCTTGACCATCTCAGCTTTGCCAGATTTAGTCTTTTCCAGGATTTGACTGTCCCAGATCCCACACCGCGCTGTGTCGTGAAATGAGTGGGCCAGGGTGTTTGCCCGTCTTGGGTTGGGGAATGCGGTTGAAGTACAGCATCTAATGCAAAGCTCTCTGTCCTGTCTGTTGGCATGCCAGTACTTGTGCACTTCCTCTACTTACTCTCTAGAGTGAGTGTCCATCCCATGCACTCTTCTTTTTGCTTCAGATTCCCTCCCAAAAGCACAGGTCCTAAACTTTTGCTTTTTTTCCCTATCCTACCCAGATACATGGCAGTCTTTCTTGCAACCTTGGTTGTATGGAAATTCTGCCAGTTTCCAGTTAGTTTTCCAGGAGAATCATTCCACATGTAGATGTATCTTTGATATGTTTATCGCAGGAGGTGAGCTCCATATTCTCTTATTCTGCCATTTTGATTCCCCTCATATTTTTCTGTTTATTAATGAAATTCTATACCTTTACATAGATTTAATGTCTCTTTGGGTATCTTCTTTCATTTTTGTAGAACACTGATCAAATTTTTTTTTCTTCTCATGTATTTCTTCTAGGATTTCTAACTTTTAAGAATTGATTTGTAGGCTTTATATGTTGATTATTTTTATATGACAAATACTCTGGTTGTAAATTATTTGTACATTTTGTGTGCTCCAAACATATTTGTCAATACTGAAGGTTAAATTTAACATTATCTTTAGTTGAACAGAAGTGCTAATTTCAGTATAGTTAAATTTGTTAATTTTTCCTTTTGTACATTTTGTGATTTGTCTAAAGATGTATGTTCCTAGTCTTCATGCATGGATATAATCCTGTATATTTTTTACATTAAAATTGTTTTTTGTTTTACTTTTTACATTAACATAGTAATAGAAGTAAATATATATGTTAGATACATGGTCATGATATTTTTAATATGCAAAAAAATTACAAGACCAGTCATTCATTGAACAGATCCTGCTCCTCATATCCATGCCGTATCGACTTTCATGATAGATTTAGTGTCGTACATGGATTGCTTTGTTTCTGGTCACTATTTTCTATTCCATTGGTTATTTGACCACTTTGACCAATGCAGTTTTTTTTTTTATTTTATTTTTTTACAATTTGAAGATTGTCTTGGGCATTTTTGACCTCTTATATTTCAATATAAATTTTAGAATTTGCATATGTTTATATGCACAGAGAATTTTGAGATCTTTGGGAGTTTTGCAAAACAAATTATAGCTTTATATTATTAAGTCTTCTGAATATGAAAATTGAATATCTCTCTGTTTTTAACTTGAAATAATCTTCACTATCCCATTGAAAATTTGAGGTAATTATGAGATTTTTTTTTTTTCAGAATTATCCTTGATTATCTAGGCTTCCATTATTTGTAGCAAAAGTTCCAATCTAGTTCTATAAAATTGTTTGGATTTTAAATATATTTTATACTATTCTTTCTACTCCATTTTTAAAACTTCATGTTGTTGAATAAAAGCAAATCTGGATTTAGAGAAGGGTTGAAAGTAAAAGTGTTAGTCTTTCAGTTGTGTCCAACTCTGTGACTCCATGGACAGTAGCCAACCAGGCTCCTATGTCCCTGGAATTCTCCAGGCAAGAATACAGGAGTGGGTTGTCATTCCTTTCTTCAAGAGATCTTCCCATCCCAGGGATCAAACCCAAGTTTTCTGCATTGCAGGTGGATTCCTTACTGTCTGAGACACCAAGAAGTCCTAGATAAGGAGAGACTTTATTTAAAAGTGAGACTTTTGCAAGAGGGAGAATGCCATATCAGAAATTGTCAAGTGTCTCAGAAACAAACAGGAAAGGTTTTTTGTTTGTTTGTTTTTTATATATAGAGAGGGATGGGCAATGCTTCAGCAGAAATATTTAAAGCAAAGTTGGGTAAGCAAAGGAAAATGACCAGTGGGGCATGAGAGAAAATGTGTCTCACTGTGGTTAATCACTTAGAATAAGCTGATAAGGGTACACATTGTGCTTTTTTCATGCTTGCCCAGACTTTGAGGGAAGCAGAGTCCAGCAAAGTGTAGTTGAGTGGAAAAGTCTGACTAAGATTTAAAGTGAAAGTCATTCAGTTGTATCTGACTCTTTGTAACCCCATGGAGTATACAGTCCATGGAATTCTCCAGGCCAGAATACTCAAGTGGGGTAGCCTTTCCCTTCTCCAGGGATCTGGAGATCACTTCAACCTGGGGATCAAACCCAGGTCTCCTGGATTGCAGGTGGATTCTTTACCAGCTGAGCCACAAGAGAAGCCCAAGAATGCTGAAGTGGTTAGCCTATCCCTTCTCCAGGGGATCTTCCCAACCCAGGAATCAAATTGGGGTCTCCTGCATTGCAGGCAGATTCTTTACCAACTGAGCTATCAGAGACTAAGGTTTGGTGAAGACCAAACAGAAGGTTAAAAAAAAATTGACCTCTGTGAACACCTGGTTGTGTGTGTCTTTCTAATCCTTCTTAATAATTATTCATAACCATTCTTCTCTTATAGCATACTGACTTTCTATTATTCATTCACAAGAGTGTTCTCACCAAGGCAGTTAAAGAAATATGCTGTGTGCTGTGGAATGCAGGGGCAAGCAAAATCTACTCTATTGCAAAGTGCTTTTGTATTCTATGGAGAAAATCCATCTGACTTTATCCAGAGTGGAAAATGGGGCAGGGAGGCAGAACAAGAAGTTGTATAAATGACCCCAGAGATCAGCCTGAGAACAAAAGGACTGAACAAGGTGTATTACTTACCATTTAGATATAATTATATCTAAATTGCTTCACATTTTTGAAACCACCATTCTATCAGTAGACTTGTAAGTTAATGTACATGTAAATGTACATGTACATGTAAATCACAGAGTGAGTAAAAACAATTGAGTCCAGTGCTCTTTAGTAATACAGAATTCCCAGTAAGTGGAGTATCAACAGTCAATGGGCTTTACATGTGCGATGAAGTAATTTAAAGAGGATTTCTTCCCTTTGCTATTCATAAGTGCTTTCTTAAATTTAATTCAATTCATAAATTAGAAATTGCTATATATACATATATATGCTGTCTCCTCTTCAGTTATATTTCTATGATAAAATAATAGGTTATCTTCAAACAAATATCATTTAAATAGGTAGAGTGGCATAGGATTTAGCATTTTTTTTTAACAAATTGGGATTCCAATGATTTACGATGTTAGAAAATAATTCTGTAACAGTAGTAAATAAATGTTTTTTTCTAACTGATTACTGACCTACTAGGTGTAGAAATTCAGTGAAAGAAAATCACAAATAGGTACATATTCATGGATTGAGAAATCATGTGCTTGGTGGTTTTACCAATCAGGAGAGAACACTGGAAAAACATTGTTTTGAAAGGCTAATAGATTGTTGCAATAATGGACTTAGAACTCAAAAGAATATAAAGGAAGTCAAATAATGGAAAAGATGAAATTAGCCATGGAGCATAAGTAGTGAAATGAATAAGAATATAAGAAGAAAAAGAGATTAGTTTTAGGAAACACACAAATGTTAGAAAACTGAGGATCTTGAAAGAAACTGAGCCAAAGTCTAATCAGGAGAAAATCAGGAATGCCCTTTTGATTATAACAGACCCAAAGAAGTTCATAGTATCACTGATAAAATTTTTAAAAGGATCAAAGACAAAATAAGGCAATCCTAAAGGAAATCAACCCTAAAGAGTCATTGGAAGGACTGATACTGATGCTAAAGCTGAAGCTCCAATACTTTGGCCAACTGATGAATAGAGCTGACTTTTTGGAAAAGAAACCCTGATATTGGGAAAGATTAAGGGCAGAAAGAGAAGGGGGTGACAGAGGATAAGATGGTTGGATAGCATCACCAACTCAGTGAACATAAGTTTGAGCAAACTCCAGCAGACAGTAAAGGACAGGAAGGCATGGCTTGCTGCAGTTCATGGGGTTACAAGAGTTGGACATGACTTAGCAACTGAACAACATCATCATAAAGTTTCATAATGTCAAGACTCTAAAAATAAGAAGGATTCTGTCACCCAATTGTGGCCAAACTATTATAAAAGTGTTCTGAAATTTTAAAATGTTTTATCCACACTTGTTAGAAACTTGACCTTACATGAAAAGATTAATATAGAAGTGCTTAAAGAAAATAAATCTGAAAACAGACAAGTTAATTTTTATTGAGTGAGTGCATATTGACCTATTTCTGATGTGTTTGAGTATCTGAATCATTCTAAAATATAAAAGTACTTTGATAGTTGAATAGGTTATTTAATACTGTTTTGTCTCTCTCTCTCTGAGGTCGTATATATTCAAAGATTTCCCTGGATTGCATATATCTGTTTGTGCACCAAATTTTATAAAATGTAGTAATAGAATCCCAGGGACGGGGGAGCCTGGTGGGCTGCCGTCTATGGAGTCACACAGAGTTGGACACGACTGAAATGACTTAGCAGCAGCAGCAGTAATGATAATAATTTTTCCAAGATTTTTCTAAATTGCTTATATTTTCCTTACTGAAATAATAAAAGACCAAATCTTTCAAATAAAATCATTTCTCCATTTAAAACAAGATAATAATATTCACACTTATAATAAGTCATAAGTTGGAGAAAAAATTTTATGCCAGGTCTTCTCTTTTTCACGCATAGTGGACTGATCTTAATCTGTGTTCTTTTGACTATAATTTATATGTTTCTGATTAGCATCAGGAATGTAGGAAGCAGTTCAGTTCAGTTAGTCACTCAGTCATGTCCGACTCTTTGCAACCCCATGAATCACAGCACACCAGGCCTCCCTGTCCATCACCAACTCCTGGAGTTCACTCAGACTCACATCCATTGAGTCAGTGATGCCATCCAGCCATCTTATCCTGGGTCGTCCCCTTCTCCTCCTTCCCCCAATCCCTCCCAGCATCAGAGTCTTTTCCAATGAGTCAACTCTTCACATGAGGTGGCCAAAGTACTGGAGTTTCAGCTTTAGCATCATTCCTTCCAAAGAAATCCCAGGGCTGATCTCCTTCAGAATGGACTGGTTGGATCTCCTTGCAGTCCAAGGGACTCTCAAGAGTCTTCTCCAACACCACACTTCAAAAGCATCAATTCTTCGGTGCTCAGCTTTCTTCACAGTCCAACTCTCACATCCATACATGACCACAGGAAAAACCATAGAGAACTAGACAAAGTAATGTGTAGTTTAATAAGGAATTATGTCCACGGAGGTTATATATTTTTCAAGGCTGTTTTTTTGAAGAGAAACTCATTCTTTTCCTGGAGTTACCTCTAGATTCACTGCCACTGTGTTGAAAAGACACCCTACATGTATAGCACAGTCATTAAATTTTCATCTCTAATTTCCCATGTTTGTAATATAGGTCAAGGAACCATCATGTGTGAGGTCAGAGAATATTGTGATAAAATAGCCCCAAATATATCTTGGTCATAAATCTCATCATTGATTTTGAATGACATTTCTAACCAAACACAGAGCACACATATTGATTCATTTGTGAGGTTTCTTTAGATTCATTATTTGGCAGGAAGCTGAGCCATACTGTAGGGGTATGTTTGAAGCCCCTTCATCTCTCTTACAATATATTATTTTAAAATTTCAAACTTGTTTTGCTATTCCTGGAATCTAAATGATTTGGAGGAACTGCTTATTTATATACAGAATCACTCCTTAATAATTTTGTAAAATTATGTTCTGTGCCTCTGCCAGTAAGATGAAGGATTGGTTTCCTACAGAATGTTCTTCTCCTCTTGATCATGTTATCATAGTTTCATTGCTGCATATTTTCACTTCCATCTTGCAATTTGAAAGAAAATGAAATGACTTTAATAAATAGTGAAAATAAGACTAGCTAACTTTTCATCTTTTCAATCAGTATAGCAGTTCAAAACCATAATAGCTTGTGTGGTTATTATGAGAGAGAGAACTCTGTTATTGCTACTTTCATTTGACCTCACGGTTCTCCAGTGTTCCTACTTCTTGTAAGACATTTGACCTTCATATTAGAAGCAACTCACTTGCCCTAAGAATACACCAGAAGTATCCCAAAGTCCCAAATTATTTCTAAAGAAGGTATCAGTTATACCCATAGCTACTCTATCCACTGTCTAATTATTATAATTGTTTATAAATACTGAATCTCTCAACTCAGATATTTAACAATATCCCTATACTAAACATCCAAGCCAATCTAGAATATAAAAGTACTTTTTAATAGTTGAGTAGGATATTTAGAAATATTTCATCTGTCTTGCATGAGATTACATATATTCAGTGATCATCCTGGATTATATATATCTGTTTATGCAGTGAATTGTATAAAATGTTGCCATAACAATACTTTTTCTAAGATTCTTTTAAATCATCTGTATTGCTCACTGTAGATTTATTTATGATAGATGCATAGGCCCAAGATTTAACATGATGCACTCACTTTATTCTAGTTTGCTTGTATTTTTTATCTCAAGAGTGTGTGAATTCTTAACAGGTATTTTACATTTCTGTAAGCATCATCCATGCTTGCACATAGGAAATTTTGTAAAGTATTGAATAAAGGTGAATTTATTAAAAATAAGCAAATCACAAAAATTGTAAATAAGTCCAACTTGCAAGTAATGCTATAAAGGAATATTAATTTATCTCTTTGGAAATATTTTTATAACTATGAACTATTTTTTATCCATTTTAAAGATGATATAAGGATATACAATTAATATTTCAATGAAACCATTAGAAACTCTTGCTTTTCTTCTCATTATTTCATTTAATTTTGGTAAAGTCAAACTTCTTTGCTTTTTCTTTTTCATGAAAACACTGAATTGTGTCCTTCTCTTTCCTTGTTCCTCTATAGTCCCTGTTACTCTTTGGTACTTGGAAGTGATCATGTTTATTTCCTGCCATTTGTCTCACCTTCTGTCATTGTTAATTTAAAAACAGTTTATTTGATCTGAGAAAATTAAAATTCTTGCCAGTAATTTGTTAACTTCACAGATCCTTTGTTTTCCTCTTATAATTCACATAGGCCAGTGTTCAATTTTATTTTTCATGGTTAATTATATCTCAGTAATCCTCAAGATCCAACTGAATCATATATATTATATATTATGAAACTGGAATAGTAAATTATTAGAATATTAGTGTGTTATTAATTATTATAGTTAACTGCCTCACATAATCTGTTCTCTAGTCTCAAATGAATCTCCCTACAAGAGGTCACTATTTAAAAAATGAAGTCAATAGAGTCACAATAAGATGTGTTACCTTTAGTCTGGAGTTGGCTTGTCTTGTAAAGCAACAAATAGACTGTTTTACTTTGACTCTGTGTCAGGATCAATTTGATAATTCATAAGTGATCTATTAATAATTCTACATTGAAGTTGATATTCATCTCTATTATCAAATATATATGTATATTTAAGAAAATTCTAGGCAGGTGGCAATATTATTATTTATACTTTTTTTCTAATTTATCTTTTTAGGACAGCAAGATAATTTAGGAAATATTTCTTGAACCATGCTGTTTATTAGATTCATCTAGTTTTTTTCTTTCATCAAAATATACATATCCAGGCCCTTTCTTGCCTTAATATAATAACATCAACAACAAAAACTTTTGCTCTTTTCCTTAGTTTCATATATATATGTATATATATATATGTGCACATATACAAATATATATATATAATATTTTATATATTCATATGTGAAGAGCCAACTCACTGGAAAAGACCCTGATGCTGGGAAATATTGAGGTCAGCAGGAGAAGGGGGTGACAGAGGATGAGATGGTTGGATGACATCACCAAATCAGTGGACTTGAATTTGATCAAACTGTGGGAAATAGTGAAGGACAGGGAAGCCTAGCATGCTGCAGTCCATGGGGCAAAGAGTTGGACAGGACTTAGCAACTGAATAACAACATGTATATATATATATACTATTTCAAATATTTATGCTCTCTATATAGTAAAATGTTAAGATAATAAAAATAAAATAATAGATTCAGCAATACACTTTTCCAAAGTATTATCTGTTTATTTTTGATTAAGAAATGATGTGATTAAGAAATATTGATGTTATTAAAGCCTAGCTTATAGTCATAGCTTCCATGTTACATTCTAGTAATTAATTTACTTTTGTTAGTGATCCTTAACAGTTTCTTAAACTGTTAAATTAAACTTAAGTTCTGGGCTGAGAACACCTAACTATGTTATCATCTACTCTTCTCATCTCTTAAGTCAATTAATTCACTGATTTCTGTCAATTGTTTTTTTGACATATTTGCTAAATATTATTTCCCAGTTCCATCTTTCATGTATTCATGCTGACTTGGGCTCTGATAATCGCAGATAGAGTGTATCTCTGAACTCCTCATCTCTAATTTCTCCCCATGATAATTTTCACTGTATTCCCATAGTGGCAAATCTTTCTAACATTTTATATCCATGATGTTTTTCAATCTTTAGATTTAAAAGCTTCAGTGGTCCCAAGCTATCTACTCATGATAGAGCATATTCCTTAATCTCTATAACCTAGGCTTGACTTAATTTTTGAAGTGACTTGCTGCTTTTTTTGCAGTCTTAACCTCCTAGTCCAGCTATTTTAATCTATCTACTTACTACTTCCTAATTTTCTATGTCAGGTATTTCTTCCATATCTCTGTTCATTTTTCTTTCTTTCATACTCCCAAATTTCCTAAATTTCCTATCCACTGTTTTCACAATTAACAGTTATTGTGTGGGCTTCATAATTGCCCAAATTAAAAGCTGTGATATCTGTCTTGAAAAGAATCATTTAAGAAGAATTTACATTTCTTTACTATATTGTTCTTAAAGCTCTTAGCTTCCTTCAAAACAAGCTGGATGGAAATTTAATATCAAGTTCTTATAAAGGTGGTTGAGAGGGTGCTCTCAGGTTCATTCTCCATAGTATCTCACAAAATGCTGAGTCTGTCTTGTGTTCAAACAAACAAACCAAAAAAAAAAAAAAGGCTGGGGGGGGGCAAGCAATTCTGTAGTCATTACTGAATGCACACGACTCTTAAGACCTTAATGCTGCTGGAGTGTTGTTCATAGGGAATGAAAATTACAGGCAGGCTGGATACAACTTACTAAGCTAAAGACCCCTTACAGTCCAATATTTTACACCCCAATTTCTACCCATCTTCACCTCCACAAATTCTGACTTTTGGTGTTCAACTCTTTGGCTTATTGTTGGGTATCCCCTCCTTCTGCTCTAGTCTGAAAGCTGCCTTTAAACCAATAAGCTCTTGTAATTATAAGATTCAACCCACCATAAATATATTTTTGTTTCATTGCAGTTATTATTAAAAGTCTATGATCACAGTCATATAAAAATGCAGTTCTGAAAAAAAAAAACTCATTAATCCCAGGGGGATAAAGCTGATTAGAGAGAGTGGAAATGTATAAACCACATACTATATATACTTAACAAATGTACTGCTAAACTGCAAAATGATTTTAATGACCTGGATAACTGATGAGGTAGTTTCATGCCTTGAGTCATACATTCTGCAGTGTGAAATTAAGTGGGCCTTAGCAAGAATCACAGCAGTTACTGGAGGTGATGGAATTCCAGCGGAGATCTTTAAAATCCTAAAAGATGATGTTGTTAAAGAGCTTCACTCAATATGTCAGCAAATTTGGGGAGGGTAGGGGGGAAACAGTGGCTACAAGACTGGAAAAGGACAGTTTTCATTCCAACCCCAAAGAAGGCAATGCCAAAGAATATTCCAGCTACTGTACAACTGCACTCATTTCACATACTAACAAAGTAATGTTCAAAATCCTTCAAGCTAGACTTCAGCAGTATGTGAACCAAGAACTTCCAGATGTACAATCTGGATTTTAAAAAGGCAGAGGAACCAGTGATGAAATTGCCAACATTCGTTGGATCATGGAGAAAGTAAGGGAATTCCAGAAAATATCTACTTCTGCTTCCTTGAGTATGTTGAAGTCTTTGCCTGTGTGGATCACAACAAACCGAAAATTCTTAAAAGAGATGGGAATACCAGACCACTTTACTTGTCTCTTGAGAAACCTGTATGCAGGTCAAGAACTAGACATGTAAAAAGGGACTGATTCAGAATTGGGAAAGGAGTATGTCAAGGCTGTATAGCTGTATATTGTCACCTTGCTTATTTAACTTATATGCGAGTACATCATCTGAAGTGCTGGGCTGGATGAAGCACAAGCTGGAATCAAGATTGCCAGGAGAAATTTCAAAGCCTTCACATATATAGATGATAGTACTCTAATGGCAAAAAGTGAACAGGAACTAAAGAACCCCTTGATGAAGGTGAAAGGGGAGAGTGAAAAAGCTGGCTTAAAACTCACCATTCATATAACTAAGATCATAGCATTTGGTCCGATCACTTCATAGCAAATAGAAGGGGAAAAAGTAGAAGCAGTGACAGAGTTTATATTCTTGGCCTCCAAGATTACTGCAGATGGTGATTCCAGCCCCCAAATTAAAAGATGGTTGCTGCTTGGAAGAGAAGCTATGACAAGACATACCTACACAAAGTATTAAAAAGCAGAGATATCACTTTGCCTACAAAGGTCCATATAGCCAAAGCTATGGTTTTTCCAGTAGTCATGTACAGATGTGAGAGTTGGACTATAAAGAAGACTGAGCACTGAAGATTTGATGCTTTTGAACTGTGGTGCTGGAGAAGACTCTTGAGAGTCCCTTGGACTGCAAGGATCAAACCAGTCAATCCCAAAGGAAATCAACCCTGAATATTCATTGAAAGGACTGAAGCTGAAGCTCCAATACTTTGGCCACCTGATGAGAACAGCCTACTCATTGGAAGAGACCTTGATGCTGGGAAAGATTGAAGGCAAAGAAGGGGGTGGCAGAGGATGAGATGGTTAGATAGCATCACCAACTCAGTGGACATGAATTTGAGAAAACTGAGATATAGTCACACAGAGTCGGACACGACTGAAGTGACTTAGCAGCAGCTGAGATATAGTAGAGGCAAGAGGAGCCTGACCTGCTGCAGTCTTTGTGTCCAAAGAGTTGGATACAACTTTGTGAGTTAACAACAACATACCTTACGAAAAATATAAAAGTTTTCTTGTATTTCTGAGCTATTATAGTATATCTAGCTTGTTGATAACTATTACAAAATTCTTGTGTAAATTTTTGCATCTTCTATCTAATTATTTTAGATACAGTTCTTCATAAAAGCCTATTATACAGTAAAAAATGATTGGCTAACTATGGTCATCTGGTTTTGAACATCGCTTTGATTTGCTAACACAAAGTAAAAATGTGTGTTACTGTAGTAGTTCACATGTGTCTGCAACTGTGTGCCTTAAGGTAAATACAAATTATTTTAAAAACCTAGTAATAATAATAGGAATAAAACTTGCTTGCTTCAAGCAGAAACCATGGCTCTCTCCTATTTGACTTCAAACTTAGACATATTAAAAAGTATATACACAAATAAAGTATGTAAAACATATTTTTTTGTAAATTTTGCATATTAATATACATATGCTTTAAGAAGATTACAGAAATTACAAAATAGAAAAAGAATTGTTTGTGATTATTTTTACATTGGTTTCATATGATGTTCATTTACTCAAGATGTTTTATTTCACATCCTAAGAATAGTAAATAAGATAATGATATATGCCACAAAATGATTTTTGCCAGTGAAACTTGATTTAAATTGGAGAGTACAAAAAATACAAGATTCAACATGAAAGCAAAAACAGAATTTATGACAAGCTCTTCTATATATAAAAATAAATTGGTCTGTGCCAACTGTACAGAATGTTTTTCATATAAATGATAACAATGTGAATAAGTAATGGTTTTCTAGATAACTTATGCTTTGTACTGGAAATAGCTTGTATTTATAGTGATTATGTATCAAGAGAAATGAAACAGTACATGCAGTGTTGGTAAATGTGTACAATTTATTAGTTTGGTCATGAATTCAATTTGTTTGTCATATGGACTCAACACAGTATGCTTGGTTTATGCAAAGACTATTAATCTGGAAGAGAAGCAGGGTATATATGTTCTTTTGAATTTAAGTTCAGAATTAAAACCTTCTATTCTGATCTTTTGTTACCAACAATGAAATATAAAACTTCTATTCTTATAGAAATTTGCCCTCACCATGAAAAAATCAGAAAACCTAATGTAAAATAATCAAAATGTATTTTGTGAAGACTAATATTAGGCTCATATATGTAACTATATGCTAATTGGTACTAATTAATAAAAATCACTTTTAAAATGCTGTGCTTTTTTTTCCTCTTTACTTTCTTCTAGTATATGTAGCTTTATTTGCTAATACTTTAAAGTCATTTGAAAATGTAATTCCTTGTAAGAATAAGCCATATCAAGAGGTACCTCAAAATAATTCAAATCCCATCCTTATTCAATTAAATGAATACTTTGAAGAGTTTTAAATCTTTTATACCGTGATCACACATGAAGCAGATCATGTCATTTAAATTATAACTGCAAACTTTATCTTTTAATTAATATTCTAGAAATTAGTTTATAAAGAATATTTTGTTTAAAAATAATCTCCTAAATTCTATCAATAAAGTGTGAGTGGATTGGAATATAAGGAACAATATATTCAGTATAATTAAAAATAAGCTTTTAGTTCAATTATGGATATTAATTGTAGATAACAAACCTCCATCTGCATTTCAAATATTACCTGAAAATTTTGCTTCTGATTTGGCTGAGTAGCTCCTATCAAAACAACCTTTCTGAATATAGCAACTGAAAATCTGGGGCTAGGGGGCCTAGATGAAGGCACCAGAGAGTAATAAAACAAACAGAAAGTAGAAGAGAGTTACATTTCCACCCCCAGGTGGCCCTAGTGGTAAAGAACCAGTCTGCCAATGCAGGAGACGTAAGAGATTCAGGTTCAATCCTTGGGTCAGGGAAATCCCCTGTTAAAGGGCCTGGCAACCCATTCTAGTATTCTTACCTGGAGAATCTCATCAACAGAGAAGCCCCATGGGTGGGGTACAGTCCATTAAGTCACAAAGAACTGGACATGAAGTGACCACACACAGACACACACACACATACACATATGCCAAAGAGAGTTAACTTTTGACTGGAGAAAATAGCACTGAGTTTCTCTTTTTTATGGCTGTTATTCTGAGAGCAGGGACAAGTGGGCATCATTCAAGGCACTTAAAACTCTAATGGGCAGCCCACAGTCTTGCTGGCTTGAAGAACCAGAGTTTGGAGCAACTGCAACTATAGGGAAAAATAAAACTGGGTGAAATCTCAGGTAGGGGAGTTTCCACAAAAGTGTAAAAGCCAGAGGATGAGAGTAATAAGTCCTGTGCACAATCCCTACTCAAATGTCTAATTTCACCTTGAACCATGCACAAATGAGACTAATGTCAAACAGCCCAGGAAAAAGAACTCAATTGCAGTTGGAGCTGCCACGTATCAAAAAGGAGATGTGTTTTATAGTCTGAGTTCAGCCTGTTTAATAAGTGAATATTATTGGGAAGACCATACTAGAATCTAGATTTTCTATAATATATTATTCACAGTGTCCAAGGTACCATACAGAGCTCCTCAACATACAGAGGGATAAAAAATAAGCAAAATATGGCCCTTTCTCAAGAGAAAAGAACAATCAATAAAGACCAACCCTTCGATAACCAAGATGTTAGAATAAGTCGACAAGGATTTTCATGCAGCTACTGTAATGGCACTCAACATCAAAATTAAAACATGTTTTTAACAAGTGAAAATAGAGGACATCTCAACAGAGCAAGAAGAAACTATGAAAAGCAGAAATTGTAGAACTGAGAAATACCATATCTGAAATATCAACTAAGTCAGAAAATGCATAAATCCCAGATATATTACAGCACCCAAAGCTTATTGTTTCTTCTGATAACTGTAGAAGCACTTCATATGGTCTTAATTGAAGTTTATTAATATGATAACAGTGACAGTGTTAGCCGCTCAGTCATATCCGACTCTTTGTGACCTCATGGACTATAACCCGCCAGGATCTTCTGTCCATGGAATTCCCCAGGCAAGAGTACTGAGTGGGTTGTCATCCCATTCTCCAGGGGATTAATGTGATGAACTTATTCTAAAGTTGCTTTATGGAAAAAATTGCATAAAAAGGGAAAATAAATATGTACTCATGTCCCCTGCACCATTTAGGACAATGAAGAAAGGCAAATTTACCAGTTCTCTGTTTAAGTTTATCTGGCAAATAGCTCAGGCAGTCTATTAAGTCATTTTTGCTTCAGTACAAAGAGAAATATGAGTAGATTTCCTTGCCAAATATTTATCTCTCTTGGCATATGTAGGGAACCAATTAGCTGTGCTTCTGCTCCAGGCCATGGCTCTGCTCCTTGTGTTGTTTCATTGTAGGACTTAGCCTAAATAATTTTTTTTTAATTAAAAATTTAAAGTAAAATAAAACATGATGTTGCATGATCGAGGGAGGATATAGCAGATGGTTTTTGAACTGATAGAGAAGAGCAAGCAAAAACTAATGACAACGGCAAAATGTATCAGAGAAATCCCAGGACTTGGAGTAAAAACCATGCCACCAAATACATGTATCCAAAGATCATAGTATCAGTGCCAATATGAATAACCATGCACTTGGGTAAATAGGAAATTTATAGTTTGTTTTTTTTTTCTTCTTGGTCAGAATGTCCTATGTAATTGATGGTGCATTGAAATAGGTTGCTGATTTTCAAAACAGCTTAGATACAAGCTTCCAGTTTATTATGGTAATGAGATTGAGATTTTGTGAAACTGAAGGGTGTGCTGTATTGTCATTTTTTTGTGTTAGACTAAATGATAGGATGTGTCACGAGACAGACATTCTAAAATTCAGCTAGGCAAACTGGCCCTATCTTTCAAATATCTCCAACAACCACCAAATAAAAGCTAGAACTGTGATGAATAATATGCTGCTTGCAAGGGTCACATAAACCTCTCAGATCAGAAGTTCATAAGTCCTGGCTTCGTTATAGGAGCAGGGTCCCTATTTTAAAACTTGCCCTGGATCACAAGCAAATGAAGGGTTTCTCTCCATGAAAGCAGAGAAGTAGTCAGTGTAGTTCTAGGAATTTTTTTTTCACACTTAATGCGTGTTACCCTAGGGATTTAAGTAAGCCCTTCTCACATATTTGACCAAAAAAGCTTTTCTCTTCACTGATCAACTTGAAAAAATATTGTTTATATCACTTGATTTGTATATCCTGTATATTTCTTTAATTATTTTTACAATTCTTTCTATAAAACTAGTATAGAAGCTATTCAAGGGAATATATTCCTTCATGATTTCTATATCTCTCTTAGCTCTAAACAATCATATGCTGTCCAAAACAGGATAATAATTTGATGCATTGGGTCGGCCAAAAAGGTCATTTGAGTCTTTCTGTAAGATGTTTCATATATATATAATGTGTATGTATTTATATGTATACATAAAATTAAATATTAGCCAAAAAGAATGGCATTTTACCATTTGCAGCAACATGGATGGACCAGAAGATATTAAGTGAAATAAGTCAGAGAAAAGAAAAAAAAACTTTTGATTTCACTTTTACATGGAGTCTAAAAAACAAACTGAACAAATAAAAACATAGAAACAAACTAATATTTACAGAGAACAATCTGGTGATCACCAGAGGGAAGGGGATTGAACTGGCAGATGAAACTTGGAAAGAGATCAAAAGGTACAAATGAAGGTCATAAACTGGATTAGATATTAATAAACAATGAAGAGCTCAAAAAAGACATCATTTCTTAGAAAGATGAAAATTGGATAATATACAGTTATGAGTTTTTATAATAAGTTAAAGATTGAAAGATGCAGAAAAGGAGATAGACTGGCTTTATAGAGGATGCTATAGTCTGCTACTTAAATGTCATCAAATTTTGTCCCTGTTTTATCAGTATGTTTTGTTTTATCAGTATGTTTTGTTTTATCAAGAATCTTAATTTATAACTCCCAAATTCTTTGATGTTTCTCCCATGAGTTAGCTTTGCTTTATACCCATCTCCTTGACACTGATTGGGCTTGTGACTGCTTTGAAAAATAGAGCTCTGTTTGGCAGAAGTTATACTTCTGACATGAAAGACCAGGTAGCTTCTGACTTGTTCTCTTAATGTCCTTGCTCTGGGGAAACACAGCCACTGTTTTTAAACTTTGATTGCTCTGAGATGAACACTGAAAAAGACAAGTACTGGCATTCTTGGCAACATCAGCAGATGAGTCGGGTTGGCCTCAGCTAAGCGTTCATGTTAGGGAGTTAATTTGAACATCGTCTAGACCAGCCTTCAGATGACTCCTGCTCCAGCCAACATCTCAGTGCATTCATAGGAGAGACCCCAAGTGACCTTCACCCTGCTGGATGTCCTGACCCAGAAAACTGTAGTTTTCTTAGCTGTTATTTTATACCTCTACATTTTGGGGTTTTTTTTATGCAACAAAAAATACCTGGAACTTTCTATCATGCTTTGGATTTAGCATTTGTTTCTGCTTTTTTTTATGTACCACCCAGATGTAACAATTTATGTGCAAGGAAACCAAGACAAAAAGAGATTAAGTTACTTATGCAAAGTCTTACAGCTAGTCTAGTACAGGAGCAAATGAGTAATGTATGTAAAGTACTTGTATTTGATGCATAGTAGTTAAGTTAAAATTAGGCCATTACTATATCTGTTATTTTATTTATGATGGTAATTATAAATAATTATGATTTAGATTGAAGCAATGACATTGGAAAAGAAGTTCTAATTGTACATCAGGCTGCAATTGAGACTACTTTGCTGAAAACCTTCAAAAAACCTGGCACCTCCCTTAAACTGTTGAAATAAACAGATGATGCTATTTGAAATACTTTATAAGAAAATCTGGAAATGGTCCCTCCCTTAACATGCTAAAAATAGCAGAAGAGAGGCAGTCAGAGCATGTGTTTCAGTTTGGGCTTTGCCTTTAACTTGGGCGAGTCCCAGAGCTTTGTTGATTCTGGGTTTCTTCATCTATAAAATGAGAGAACTAGGTCTCAAGATAATGTCATATCTCTTTCAGTTCAGTTCAGTCGCTCAGTCATGTCCAACTCATTGTGACCCCATGAACCGCAGCATGCCAGGCCCCCTGTCCATCACCAACTCCCAGAGTTTACCCAAACTCATGTCCATCAAGTTGGTGATACCATCCAGCCATCTCATTCTCTGTCGTTCCCTTCTCCTCCTGCCCCCAATCCCTTCCAGCATCAGGGTCTTTTCCAATGAGTCAACTCTTCACATGAGGTGGCCAAAGTATTGGAGTTTCAGCTTTAGCATCAGTCCTTCCAATGAACACCCAGGACTGATCTCCTTTAGGATGGACTGGTTGGATCTCCTTGCAGTCCAAGGGACTCTCAGGAGTCTTCTCCAGCACCACATTTCAAAAGCATCAATTCTTTGGTGCTCATCTTTCTTCACAGTCCAACTCTCATATCTCTTTAGCTTTATTTTTTTTTTTTTAATTTCCAAAATTGTTTTGAGTGGAAATACTCCTGGAATATAAAGAACATTAAGCCACTTCTTGCTCATGGCTGGTGAATTTTCAGGAAATTATAGGAGCTTTGAGAACCGAGGAAGTGTTGGTCTGCCATTGACAATGGGAAAGAAGTGAAGTGATGCAAAGACAATCCCTAAGAAACACTTTAGCTTCACTGCTTTCCAGTGTCCTGATACTTCTCAGAGCCCTCTGAGTATAAATCAAAATTTCTTGAGCCTGGGAGACCTTGTTAGTGAATGCTACAGATGAAAGTTTTAATAAAACTATGTTACTACACAGGTCACAGACCCACAGTCGGCCTTGTCTAGAAGAGAGCACAAGAATATGCCATTTAACCCTGTTACTTGACTGAGGTAGGAAGTGAGATCCAACGATAACTGGTTTACTACCAATGACTCCAGTAGTAAGGCTCACAGAAAGATCTAGAACCTAGAAATAGAACCTAGGGATCTTTATAACTTGAAGTTAGATAATTCTGAAGCAGTGAATCATAAAGAGCTGGCTGGGAGAAAGGCCAAGAAAACTAAAACATTCTACCAGACATCCCAAATGAAAATAGAAAATAAGGTGGGAAAAAGGAGTGAGCTTGCTCTACAAACAAATCTTATTGACAAATGTCCTGTTCATGTATATCCAAATGTATTTATGCCTCTATGACATGTTTTTATAGAATAGAGAAGTCAGTAATTTTTTTCCCCTTAGGGGCCAGATAGTAAATATTTTCAGTTTTCTGGGTTATATGGTCTCTCTTGCAAATACTCAACTCTGCCTGTGTAGCCTGAAAGCTGCAATAACAATTCATAAGTGAATGAGCTTGTTCCAATAAAGCTATATTGACCAAAATAGGCAGTAGGACAAGTTTGGCCCACAGGCAATAGTATGCCAATATAGATAGGTTTTCTAAGAATTACATATGGTAAATACCTGATATAACTCAATAACTCATTCTCATCTTATTATCATGTTGTAAAAGTACAGGTATAATTCGCATTTTATTGACGCACTTAGCAGATTTTACTTTTTTTCTTTTCTTTCTTTCTTTCTTTTTTTTTTTTTTTTTTAACAAATTTAAGGCTTCTGGCTATCCTGCAATGAACTACTCTGTCAGAGCCATTTTTTCCCACTGTATGTGCTTCAGTTCAGTTCAGTTTAGTTCAGTCGCTCAGTCGTGTCCGACTCTTTGTGACCCCACAAACTGCAGCACGCCAGGCCTCCCTGTCCATCACCAACTCCCAGAGTTCACTCAGACTCACGTCTATCAAGTCGGTGATGCCTTCCAGCCATCTCATCCTCTGTCATCCCCTTCTCCTCCTGCCCCCAATCCCTGCCAGCATCAGGGTCATTTCCAATGACTCAGCTCTTCTCATGAGGTGGCCAAAGTACTGGAGTTTCAGCTTTAGCATCATTCCTTTCAAAGAAATTCCAAGGCTGATCTCCTTCAGAATGGATTAGTTGGATCTCCTTGCAGTCCAAGGGACTCTCAAGAGTCTTCTCCAGAACCACAGTTCAAAAGCATCCATTCTTTGGCACTCAGCCTTCTTCACAGTCCAACTCTCACATCCATACATGACCACTGGAAAAAACCATAGCCTTCACTAGACGGACCTTAGTTGGCAAAGTAATGTCTCTGCTTTTGAAAATGCTCTCTAGGTTGGTCATAACTTTTCTTCCAAGGAGTAAGCGTCTTTTAATTTCATGGCTGCAATCACCATCTGCAGTGATTTTGGAGCCCAAAATAAAGTCTGACACTGTTTCCACTGTTTTCCCATCTATTTCCCATGAAGTGATGAGACCAGATGCCATGATCTTCATTTTCTGAATGTTGAGCTTTAAGCCAACATTTTCACTCTCCACTTTCAGTTTCATCAAGAGGCTTTTGAGTTCCTCTTCACTTTCTGCCATATGGGTGGTGTCATCTGCATATCTGAGGTTATTGATATTTCTCCCGACAATCTTGATTCCAGCTTGTGTTTCTTCCAGTCCAGCGTTTCTCATGATGTAGTCTGCATATAAGTTAAATTAGCAGGGTGACAATATATAGCCTTGACATACTCCTTTTCGTATTTGGAACCAGTCTATTGTTCCATGTCCAGTTTGAACTGCTGCTTCCTAACCTGCATACAGATTTCTCAAGAGGCAGGTCAGGTGGTCTGGTATTCCATCTCTTGCAGAATTTTCCACAGTTTATTGTGATCCACACAGTCAAAGGCTTTGCCATAGTCAATAACATTTTGGTAATCCTCACAGTATTTCAAACCATTTCATTTTATTATAATTTTATAGTGCTCAGTGACTTTTGATGTTACTATTGTAGCTTTTTTTTTGGGGGGGGTAGACAAACTGCACCCATGAAAGATGAAAAAAATCAATAAATGTTAATGAGATTTAAGGAAAGAAAATTTCTCCATAATTTAACGTTGCAAGTTGAAGCAACAAGTGCTGATGTAGGAACTGCACCATGTTTTCAAGAAGATCTTGCTAAGATCATTAATGAAGATGGCTACACTAACAACAGATTTTCACTGTAGTGGATCAGCCATATATTGGAAGAAGATGCCATCTAGGACTTTCATAGCTAGAGAGGAGCAGTTAATACTTAATTTCAAAGAGCAGGCTGACTCTTTTGTTAGAGGCTAATGCAGCCAGTGTCTTTAAGTTGAAGTCAGGGCTTACATACTATCCCTCAAATTTTATAGCCCTCAAGTATTATGCTAAATCTACTCTGTGCTCTATAAGTGGAACAGCAAAGCCTACATACATGACAGTACTACTTTTTTTTCACACCACAGTTTACTGAATAGTTTTAAGAACATTTTTGAGACCTGATGCTCAGAAAAAAATATTCATTTTACAGTATTAGTGCTCATTAACAATACACTTGGTCACCCAAGAGTTCTGATGGATACATATAAGAAGATTATTATATTCATGTCTTAACAAAATATCCATTTTGCAGCCCATGGATTAAGGAGTGATTTATATTTTCAAGTGTTATTATTTGAGAAACACATTTTGTAATGCTGTAGGTGCCATAGATAGTGATTCCTCTGATGAATCTGAACAGTCAGTTGAAGCACTTCTGAAAAGGATTCACCATTGCAAGATGTCATTAAGAACATTCGTTCAAATCCATAAGAATAGGTCAAAATAGCAATATTAACTGTAGTTTAGGAGACATTGGTTCCAACCCCAGATGTATTTATGGGGTCCAAGACTTCACTGGAGGAAGTAACTGCAGATGTGGTACAAATAGCAAGAGAACTAGAAATAGAAGGGGAGTCTGATAATGTTACTGAATTGCTCCAATCTCATGGTAAAACTTTAACAGATTGTTAAAGTTGCATCGTTTTCTTTTTACTTCACCTGTATTTGTTACAACTTTTAAAGCAGAGTGTGATTTGAGACCTATATTTCAATTCAGCAAACTTGCTCTGAGTTAGGATGCACAAAGAAAGTGGTTCCTTGAGATGAAAACTACTGGTGAAGATGCTGTGAAAATTGATGAAACTACAAGAAAGGATTTAGGATATTATAAAAATGTGGTTGGTAAAGCAGTAGCAAAGTTTGAAAAGATTGACTCTAATTTTAAATTATATTGTTGTGTTGTTGCTCAGTTACTAAGTTGTGTCCAACTCTCTGCAATCCCATCAGGGGTAGCGTGCCAGGCTCCTCTGTCCTCTGCTATCTCCAGGAGTTTGTTCAATGTTCTACTGTGAGTAAAGGCTATCAGACATCATTGCATATTAGAGACAAATTATTCATGAAAGGAAGAGTCAAATCTTTGCAGAACACTTCATTGTGGTCTATTTTAAGATATTATTGCAGCCATCCCAACCCTCAGCAACCACCACCATGGGCAATCAGCAGCCATCAACATTGAGGCAGTTCCCTCTACCAGCAAAAAGATTGACTTGCTTAAGTCTTAGGTGATACTAAGTATTGGTTAGCAACAAAGTATTTTTAAATTTCTAATTGGAGGATAATTGCCTTACAAAGTTGTATTGGTTTCTACTGTATCATGAATCAGCTATAGAAATACAGGTATCCCATCCCTCTTTGGCCTCCCTTCTGGCTCCCCTGTCCCAGCTCTTTAAGTCAAGAAAGTACAAGGTATGTACATTGTCTCTTTAGACAAAATACTATGGTACCCTTAATATACTACAGTATAGTATAAATATACCTTATATATGCACTGGGAAACCAAAACATTTGTGTTACTTTATTGGGATATTCACTTTCTTACTGTGGTCTAAAACTAGATCCACCATATCTCTGAGTTATGCCTGTTCAGTTCAGTCACTCAGTCATGTCTGACCCTTTGCGACCCCCATGGACCACAGCACGCCAGGCCTCCCTGTCCATCACCAACTCCCAGAGCTTGCTCAAACACTTGTCCGTTGAGTTGGTGATGCCATCCAACCATCTCATCCTCTGTCATCCCCTTCTCATCCTGCATTCAATCTTTCCCAGCATCAGGGTCATTTCCAATGAGTCAGTTCTTTGCATCAGGTGGCCAAAGTGGAGTTTCAGCTTTAGCATCAGTCCTTCCAATGAATATTCAGGACTGATTTCCTTTTGGATGGACTGGTTGGATATTATTGCAGTCCAAGGGACTCTCAAAAGTCTTCTCCAATACCACAGTTCAAAAACATCAATTTTTCAGTGCTCAGCTTTCTTTATAGTCAAGCACTCACATTCATACCTGACTACTGGGAAAACCATAGCTTTGACTAGATGGACCTTTGTCAGCAAAGTACTGTCTCTGCTTTTTAATATGCTCTCTAGGTTGGTCATAGCTTTTCTTCCAAGGAGCAAGCAGCTTTTAATTTCATGGCTACAGTCACCCTCTGCAGTGATTTTGGAGCTCCTCAAAATAAAGTCTTTCACTGTTTCCATTGTTTATCCATCTGTTTGCCATGGAATGATGGGAGTGGATGCCTTGATCTTAGTTTTCTGAATGTTGAGTTTTAAGCCAGGTTTTTCACTCATTCCTTCCCCTTTTATCAAGAGGCTCTTTATTTCCTCTTCACTTTTTGCCATAATGATGGTATCATCTGCATATCTGAGATTATTGATATTTTTCCTGGCAATCTTGATTCCAGCTTGTGCTTCATCCAGCCTGGCATTTCACATGATGTACTCTGCATATAAGTTAAATAAGCAGGGTGACAATATTCAGCCTGGAATACTACTTTCCCAATTTGGAACAAGTCTGTTGTTCCATGTCCAGTTCTAACCATTGCTTCTTGACCTGCATGCAGATTTTAAGGCAGTTAAGGTGGCAGTTAAGATGGTCTGGAAAAATAAAAAGCAAGAGAGTTCTAGAAAAACATCTGCTTTATTGATTATGCCAAAGGCATTGACTGTGTTGATCACAACAAACTGTGGAAAATGCTTCAAGAGATGGGAAGACCAGACCATCTTACCTGAGATATGCCTGTAATCTTGTATAATTGACATATACTTTGAATATTTTAAGATGCATTCATTTATACACAAACACATCCACACATACATTTTATTTAACAGGTCTCATGCATAGAAAATGTAAAATTTTAAAAATCTATTGTCTCTTTGTATTCAGATAAACAAACAGAGAAAGAATGCAATGCACTGTGTCCTGATGAGAGAGATGCCTATCTGACATCAAGTGAAAGACTGGATAAGGTTTAATTGAAGAGATGATACTTGAGCTAGAGTTTGATGTTTAGGTAGGAACTTCTCTTAATAACTAAGAATAATCGTATTTTTCAGGAATAGATATCACCATTTATAAATGAAGGAGCTTTTGTTATTATAAATCCTTTAAATCTCAAGGCTGATTTGTTGAACTGAGTTGTGATACTTTCCTTGGCTCTTTTGTTTTAAAATTATCTTCCTTGTCAGTTTTTGCCAAAATTTAGTCTCATCTTGGTTCCTCATGAAACTCATTTATTCATCATTTCAAAATTAATTAGATTCTAGTGTGGTAGGAAATTCTTTTTTAAATAGCAATTTAAATTTGGAACCTGAAGAAGGAAATGCAAACCACTCCAGTATCCTTGCCTGGAGAGTCCCAGGGACAGAGGAGCCTCGTGGTCTGCAGTCCATGGGATCTCAAAGAGTCAGGCACAACTGAGTGACTAACACTTCAGTTTGGAAATACTCTTGACTGAAGCCTTTGAATGAGATAAGAATCATCGATATTATTATTAGCATCATGAAATACTTTTCTGCATTTACCTGACGTGCTATTAATGTACATAAACATCATTATACACTGGGTAGCTGCACTTGCTCTTCCCACTTTACTCAAGCAATCTTCATTGTCGTGTACTTATGTGATGTTGTAGCATTAGTGATTTCTTTTGACAGGGAAGGGAAGATAGGTTTCATAGCAGATATTATCACTGATTGTTAGCAGCTATGTGGTTTATTGTCTTAAAATTCTTCTAAACTTTCTCAAAGCTCAGTGATGAAGAATGATTTAAGAACAATTTCACAACAAATGCAGGAAGAAAAAGTGGTAGCAAAGCTGTCACATACTTATAACTTGTGGTTCACACGCATCCTTATTGTGCATGCACGTTCTCTATTTTCTATTTTAACTCCGTCTTTGATCTCACACAAGGAGCTGTGGCTTAAGAGTTTCTATGTTTTCATGTGGTTGTATACTTTTGGGTGCTAATGACAAGAAGATACTTGATAACTGGTAGTACTGGGTTTCCCAAGTGGTTCAGTGGTAAAGAATCTGTTTTCCAATGCAGGAGACACAAGTTAAATCCCTGGGTTGGAAAGATCCCCTGGAGAAGGAAATGCAACCCACTGTAGTATTCTTGCCTGGGAAATCCCATGAACAGAGGAGCCTGGCGGGCTACAGTCTATGGAGTCACAAAGAGTCAGATATGACTCAGCAGCTGAGGACACATGCACGCACTTCATGATACCACCACATAGCTTAACAAATTCAAACATCGACTTCTAGCATATTTGTGTTTATGTTATTTATATATTGACTTATATTCTAAGTGAATTTTTTAAGTCATACTAAGTGAATACTAAATAGTGAATAGTTTTATGTTTGATATTCTTCATAAAATCTCTAGCAGATTTCTTCTTGAATATTGTTTAAAAAGAAAGTTCCAAATCAAGAAGGAAGAAAATACCCTGATATTTGTAGTCAACATGCCAATACCTGACATAGGAACTCAGGTAGGCAGCCAATCTCTCACAGGTAATAAATGAAGATAAGCTGTACCATCTAGAGTGTTCCCAGAGGAAGATTGAATGGAAGCACTGATGGCCCATCTTCTTTAGGTAGGGATTCTGTCTTAGATTACATCTTTACTTTCTGTCTGTTTTATTGGAACTTTGAATGTCCCCAAGTAGTTCATTTTGAATTTATCTGACTGCCTCAGGAATTTCAGTACAGAATGAATCAAAATCAGTGAATTCATCTAAGTAAATCATGTTCAATCATATTTCAGCTGATAAAAGAGAAAAATAAGGATCAATGAGAACTTGTCTCATAGTCTTAGACCATTCAATGAAGAAGATTGTAGCTTTCAATAAAGAGCTCATTTTAAGTATGAGCATTCAAGACAAACTATACAGATGAAAAATGCATAGAGCAAGAAAATGTAAGAACCCAATTGGAAAATGTTTCAGGTTGTACTACAGTGCTAAAGTGTTTCAAGAAACATAAGAATGAGTTGTCATCAGTCTTCATTATACTAACAAATAAATTAAACCCTGTGATGTTTATCTGTAAGTTTATCATCTTAACTTCTCAAGGTAGTGCGTCACATAGCTCTATCAATTTTAAGCTAATCTGATTATATCAGATAATGTTTTTCTTTTCAAGGCATTATTATAAAATTTTAGAACCTTATGGAAAGAATTTTAGATATTACATAGGCTCACAAAATATGCACACAAGCTTAAAGTTGTTTATTCAGTCGCCCAGTCACGTCTGACTCTGCGACACCATGGAGTACAACATGCCAGGCTTCCCCGTCCTTCACCATCTCCCAGAGCTTGCTCAAACTTATGTCCATTGAGTCCGTGATGCCATTCAACCATCTCATCCTCTGTTGTCCCCTTCTCCCCCTGCTTTCAATCTTTCCCAGCATCAGGATCTTTTCCAGTGAGTCAGCTCTTTGCCTCAAAATGGTCATATATTTTCATTATCATCATGAATATAATTTGAACCTATTTGGGCAGGTGTAGTTGTATGTCCCTAAAACTGCCATAGGATGACATAATTTTCTGTTATTGGGTAATAATTTTTGAGGAACAGCTCTAGGAATGAAACATTTTGGTTTTGATATGAACAGTGTTGGTATAAAATTTTCTTACTGATCTGTCAAGTAATTTAACCAAAAAATCCATTTAAGGCAGAAACTTATAGGAGAAACTACAATATATTTTAATTTTTTGTTGTTTTTCCAAGCGCATGACACACTATGTGATTGCCTGGCAGAAAATATATACCAATGAAGATTTTTGCAAAGTCCAGAATAAACACTTATTATAAAGATAAAGGTTTCAGGCCCAGAAAAAATTAAGAAAGTTACCCTAAGTGACACTACATGAAGATTCTAAATTGATTGGAGGAAAAATAAAGATTATTTGACCAAAGCTTTCCTCTATAGTATATTTGACTTAGAAAAATAAATTATTTGAATTAAATATTTCTAACTACTACGTGTGGCTTCCAAGGAGTCACAAGTGGTAACAAATCCTCCTGCCAATGCAGGAGACACAAGGGATGCTGGTTTGGTCCCTGGGTCAGGAATATCCCCTGGAGTAGGAAACAGCAACCCAGGCCAGTATTCTTACCTGGAAAATTCCACGAACAGAGGAGCCTGTCAGGCTACAGTCCATGGAGTTGCAAAGAGTCAGACATGACTGAGCACACACACACACACACACACATGCACACACACACACACAACTACTATATGATATCTTTATAGGACATTTTAGCTTTCTTCTTTTTAATACTCCCAATTGTATAGCGGATTTTATGGCTGCTATCATGAGATAATATTGTTTTCTAAGTACAGTAATCCATTTTTCAATAATCAAACTGTGACTGGAAAAATGATCACCTTTGTAGACTTGATTTTTGAGCCATTCTGTTGATATATATATAACACAACCAGAGTCTAAAGAAAATGAAAATGCAATTTTCCAGGGAGTTTAATTATATAATTTAGTATATGACAAGCTATACGTATCCTTTGGATTTCTATCTCTTCTCTTACCATTAATGATACTGCCTGAGATGCCCTTTTGTAAAAACACCTATTTTCCTCTTAAGTGAACTAATCTGGAGCAAATCTATTAGATATGTTCAGTCATTTTTCTTTCTTACTGCTGGTTTTGCTGCTAAATTAACCCACTCAATAGATTGCACATATCCCATTCAGATTATTATTCATAGCTTTTGAATTTATTCTTTGGCCTCTGCAGCTTTTATTTTCCTTTCCTACACAGTGTAGGTACTGGTCTATAATTGTATTAGAAACCTTGATGCCCCAGTGGTCATATTGACTGATAATGGTTTAAGAATTTCTGTGATTTTTAAAACATTTCTTTCTGTATATTGAATAGCACTCATATTTAAAAACATTAAAAGACTTGTTTCATTTTGCAAGAGCAAGACTAAAAATAAAACTGTGGCTGATATGAATATTTGGTTGTACTGACTGAAAATTCGAGTACCAAAAAGTTGTTATATGGCAGATCATTCATTTTAATGGCATTAAAACATAATATGTTATCAGAGAATAGTCAAAATATTATTATTATAGATTTGATATTGTGACACTACAATACTGAGAGAGTTTGATCCACTACTTGGGAGGCAATGTGGATATATCACTTCTCTAGGGTATGTTTTCTCAGTCATATTTGACTCTTTGCAATCCCATGGATGTGAGCCCACCAGGATCCTCTGTCCATGGAAATTTCCAGGCAGGAATATTGGAGTAGGGTGTCATTTACTATTCCAGGGGATCTTCCTCACCTAGGGATCAAACCTGAGTCTCTTGAGTCTCCTGCATTGGCAGGTGGATTTTTTTTTTTTTTTTTACCACTGCACCACCTGGGAAGCCCTAACTTCTCTAGAGCTAGTGTGAAGAGGAGAGAGTTTAGAAAGAGCATATTATATACCACATGTATTTTAATCATAAATGTCTTCCTTGACCAGAGGAATTATCCATAGCTCAGACAGACAGACAAAGCATGACTTTAGAGTAAAGATGACCTGGATTGAAAACCAGGTTCATCAGGTAATTGAGTGAATGGCTATGGACACGTTTAATTCCATGAGACTACTTTGCCTTTTTATTTTTTTGGCTCTGCTGGGTCTTTATCATTGTGCAGACTTTTCTGTAGTCGCAGCAAGCAGGGGCTAATCTAGTTGCAGTGCATGGGCTCAATAGTTGTAGTTCCTGAGCTCTAGAGCACATATTCAGTAGCTGTGGCACGCAGGCTTAGTTGCTCTGTGGCATGTGGAATCTTCCTAGACCAGAGATAGAACCTGTGTCTCCTGCATTGGCAGGCAGACTCTTTACCACTGAACCATCAGAGAAACCTAAGACCCAGTTTTATTGTATGTTAGATTGGGATAAATTTTCCAGCTTATGGAATTGTTGCCAGTATTGTTATGTCTAACATATAAAGGATTTAATTTTTGATGAGCATCTTTGATTTTTGTTTCTAAGCCAGAGAAGTTTAACATAAAGAGCAATTAAGCTTTGATAAAGAGCAATTAAGCTCTGATAAAGAGCAATTAAGCTCTGATAAAGAGCAATTAAGCTCTGATAAGGGCATGGGAGTACAGACCACCTGACCTGACTCTTGAGAAATCTGTATGCAGGTCAGGAAGCAACAGTTAGAACTGGACATGGAACAACAGACTGGTTTCTAATAGGAAAAGGAGTACGTCAAGGCTGCATATTGTCACCCTGCCTATTTAACTTACATGCAGAGTTCATCATGAGAAACGCTGGACTGGAAGAAACACAAGCTGGAATCAAGATTGTCGGGAGAAATATCCATAACCTCAGATATGCAGATGACACCACCCTTATGGCAGAAAGTGAAGAGGAACTCAAAAGCCTCTTGATGAAAGTGAAAGTGGAGAGTGAAAAATTTGGCTTAAAGCTCAACATTCAGCAAACGAAGATCATGGCATCTGGTCTCATCACTTCATGGGAAGTAGATGGGGAAAGAGTGGAAACAGTGTCAGACTTTATTTTGGGTGGGTTCCAAAATCACTGAAGATGGTGACGGCAGCCATGAAATTAAAAGACGCTTACTCCTTGGAAGAAAAGTTATGACCAACCTAGATAGCATATTCAAAAGGCAAGAGCACTGGAGTGGGGTGCCATTAGGGTAGTACTAATCCTCTTGCTCTGCTGATTGTCTCATTCTAGTTATGCATATGTCATGCTGGGATACAAGGAGAATAAAACATATTCAGAGGATATCGACCAGAATAATGAGTGAGTCATGAAACCGTGTTAATGTAAAAAATTTACATTTTGATAATACATGCCAAAACTTTTATTGATAAAAATTATATTGTGTCTGGAATTCACTTCATAAAAGTTAAAGTTGTTTGGATAGGTGATGATATTGATGAAACAGCTTGACCCATGCTTTGTTGCTTCTGTTTTTGAGATAATTTTCATTGGAGTATTTTGGAGCTTTACACTGTTGTGTGAGTTTCTGCTGTACAGTAATGTGAATCAGCCATATGTAAACATATATACCCTCTTTTCTGGATTTTCTTCCCTTTTACATCACCACAGAACATTGAGGAGAGTTTCCTGTACTATACAGTAGGTTCTTATTAGTAATCTGTGTTATACATAGTAGTGAATATATGTCAATCCCAATCTCCCAATTCCTCGCACTCCCCCAACCCTTTGGTGTCCAAAAATTTGTTATCTACATCTATGTTCTACTTTGCAAATAGATTCATCTGTACCATTTTTCTTTATGTGTTAATAAGAGGTATTTATTTCTCTCTTTCTGACTTACTTTACTCTGTATAACAGTCTCTAAGTCCACCCATGTCTCTGCACATGGAACAGTTTTATCTCTTTTCATGGCTGAGTAATATTCCATTGTGTATAAGTGTCACATCTTCTTTATCCATTACTCTGGTGATGGACATTTAGGTTGTTTTCATGTTCTGAATGTTCTAAACAGTGCTGCAATGAACACTGAAGACAGGGTATTTTTTTGAATTATGGTTTTCTCTGGGTATATACCCAGAAGAGAGATTTCTGGGTCACATGGTACTTCTATTTTTATTTTTTTAAGGAACCCCCATAATTCTCCCTAGTGGTATCAATTTACATTCCTACTGACAGTGTAAGAGTGTTCCCTTTTCTCCACACCCTCTCCAGAATTTATTGTCTGTAGATTGTTTGATGGCCATTCTGACAGATGTGAGCTGATACTTTATTGTAGTTTTAACTTGCATGTCTCTAATAATTAGTAATGTTGAGCATCTTTTCATATGTCTCTTGGCCATCTGCATGTCTTAAATTGAAGAAATGTCTATTTAGGTTGTACGCCCATTTTTAGATTGGGTTGTTTGTTTTCTTCATATTGAACTGCATGAGATGTTTGTATATTTTTGAGATTAATTGCCTGTCAGTTACTTCATTTGCAAATATTTTCTCCCATTCCAAGAGTTGTATTTTTTCTTGTATATGGTTTCCTTTGCTGAGGCTTCCCTTGTGGCTCAGATGGTAAAGAATCCATCTGCAATACAGGAGACCCAGGTTCACTCCTTGGGTTAGGAATTTCCCCTGGAGAATAGAATGGCAATCCACTCCCGTGTTCTTGCCTAGAGAATACCATGGCCATGGAGTTGCCAGGAGTTGGACACAACTGAGTGACTACGCCTTCACATTCACTCTGCTGTGCAAAAGGTTTTAAGTTTAATTAGTCACGCTTTGTCTATTTTTGTTTTTATTTTCATTAGCCTAGGAGGTGGGTCAAAAAAGATCTTGCCACAACTTATATCAAAAAGGGCTCAGCCTATGTTTCCCTCTAAGAGTTTTATAGTCCAGCCTTACATATGGGTCTTTAATCCATTTTGAGTTTATTTCTGTGTATGGTGTTAGGGGGTGTTCTAATTTCATTCTTTTACATATAGCTGTCCAGTTTTCTCAGAAACACTTATTGAAGAGACTGTCTTTTATCCATTGTATGTTCTTGACTCCTTTGTCACAGATTAGGAGTCCATTGGTGCATGGGTTTATCTCTGGGTTTTCTCTCCTGTTTCATTGATCTATATTCCTGTTTTTGTGCTGGTACAATACTGCCTTGATTACTGACTTTGTTCATTCTTAAAGCCAGCTCTTTGAGCCTCAACCTGTTTCCTTTTCTTTTGCATGTATTTTAATATTATTAATTATAGAAGTATTCAAAAAAAAACATTATAATTCAGGAAAAGAATTAAAAGTTAGGAAAATCAGCATAGCAAAGAGGTGATTCTTAGCTAGAGTTGACAAATTTATGAAGGAGTACTTTTAAATTATTAGAAAATTGTCATAGACCAAAAATTAAATAAAGCAAAAGGAATATATTAGAGTCTTAAGTCCAAGGGTAATATCTATGATAAATGAAAATAAGTTGTCAGGAAATAGATTTCAGTTCAATATCATTTATATTTTTTCATTGATTTAGTTGCCAGTCATTTATTAAGTTCAGTTCACTCCCTCAGTCATGTCTGACTGCGACCCCATGAATCATAGCACTCCAGGCCTCCCTATCCATCACCAACTCCCAGAATTTACCCACTCATGTCCATTGAGTCGGTGATGCCATCCAGCCATCTCATCCTCTATCGTCCCCTTCTCCTCCTGCCCCCAATCCCTCCCAGCATCAGGGTCTTTTCCAATGAGTCAACTCTTCGCATGGGGTGGCCAAAGTATTGGAGTTTCAGCTTCAGCATCAGTCCTTCCAATGAACGCCCAGGACTGATCTCCTTTAGAATGGGCTGGTTGGATCTCCTTACAGTCCAAGTGACTCTCAAGAGTCTTCAACACCACACTTCAAAAGCATCAATTCTTTAGTGCTCAGCTTTTTTCACAGTCCAACTCTCACATCCATACATGACCACTGGAAAAACCATAGCCTTGACTAAATGGACCTTTGTTGGCAAAGTAATGGCTCTGCTTTTTAATATACTCTCTAGGTTGGTCATAACTTTCCTTCCAAGGAGTAAGTGTCTTTTAATTTCATGGCTGCAATCACTATCTGCAGTGATTTTGGAGCCCCCAAAAATAAAGTCTGACACTGTTTCCACTGTTTCCCCATCTATTTCCCATTTATTGAGTACCTCTTATTTTCTGCAAAAATTTAACTCTCAGAACAGTGTCGTATTTATTTGTGAATCAAACATATAGATATCAATAATATGTTCATAATAAAGATAGAACTTGACAACATTTTTGGAAAATAGGTAAATATTTATGATAGCAGCAAGGTTTATTTTATCTCCTTTGTAATGAGGATAAACTAAGATTTTAACTAGAGAGAGATGGGGTCTTATTCCCATTTTATTTCATTTTCTTTAAACATTGCAGAGAAAGTACGGGAGAGCTCTGAGGCTTCAGAGCAACCAGATTTTTAGGATACTGTGTCACTTTCCCAAGTAAAATGTATTATGTCCCCTAAACTACAGCACTGACAGATAGGGTGGGTGAAGCGTATGAATATATGAAAACATCAAAAGCAAGAATCAAGGTACTTAGGCACTAAATGAACTGAAAAAGTAAAGCAATTCAAACTTTTTTGAATGATTGCATAGCTTTATCAAGACAGGAACCAGAGGGTGAGAGACAGGTTTTTAAAAATGGAAAAAGAAAACAGGTTACTTGGGGATATATACTCATTTTGAGATAACTTTGTGACTACTGGGACAAAACAAAACAAATGAGGACATAAACCTCTGAGGAAAATTCCCTAGAAGCACAGTATAAAACTTAGGATAGGAAGGGTAAGTCAGCTTTCAGACTTCATTCTTTCATCTTTTCATTCATGAAGCATGATTCCATGTTTGAGTACCCACTAGGGACCACGTGTGCAGAGAGATGCATAGATACAGAGGCTATATTAGTTAAACCAAGGAAGCACATTGCTGAACCCTATTAGGAGAGAACTCCACAAAATACAGTCTAGTTTTAGACTGTAATTTGCCCCATCTAGGATTTGCTTCTAGTGTAGAAGTTTAGCAAGGACAGTCACAAGTGAGATTTCTATGACCTCTTGCACACCATTCTGTGAGGTTTTAAAAACCCTAGCAAGATTGGAGTCTTTACAGTAAGGCTCTTACATACAAACCTTTAGGTTGTGAACTTTCAAATATGTGAACGTACATGCCAACCCCTATATGCCAGTTATTGTACTGT
The DNA here is from genome assembly GCF_014754425.2 of Oryx dammah. Classification (NCBI taxonomy): domain Eukaryota; kingdom Metazoa; phylum Chordata; class Mammalia; order Artiodactyla; family Bovidae; genus Oryx; species Oryx dammah. Next base: position 13,877,808 of record NW_024070185.1, read on the forward strand.
ACTACACTACTTTTCAAGATACTCTATTGTAAGATTAAAAATGTTTTTTCTTATTTTTGCTTATTAGGTCCATTTATTTGTGTGAAAATTATTATAAATTTATTACAGTACAGAACTGTGTCTGTGTGCGTAAGTCACTCAGTCATGTCCAACTCTGTGACCCCATCAACGGTAGCCCTGGCCAGGCTCCTCTGCCCATGGAATTCTCCAGGCAAGAATACTAGAGTGGGTACCCATTCCCTTCTCCAGGGGAATCTTCCCCACCCAGAGATCAAACCCAGTTTTCCTGCATTAAAGATGGATTCTTTACAGTCTGAGCTACCAGGGAAGCCCATACAGAACTATAGTACAGACAGTTGTGATAGTTGGGTACCTAGGCTAACATTGTTGGACTTATATGAACAAATTGGACTTGCAGACTTGCTCATGGTACAGCACTAGTTCATATGTAGGGGACTTACTATAATGTTTTCTTAACTTGAAGAAAATGGTTACATCCCATTGTAATGTGCACCTGAGCTGTCTGGTCTGACCCCTGTCAACACTATGTTTGCCCATGGATCAAAGCCATGAAGAAAGGCCCTGAAGCTAGGGGCAGAGTTCAGAGTAAATGAGGCACTCGCCCACTCAGACCACTGCAAATCTTGATGCTAATGCCTTTTTTTTTTTTTGTCACACCCACCTCAACAGTTACAAACCTAGAGATCTTATGGGAGAATAAGAGAAAACATTGCATTAGCCCTAGGTGCTAAAAGAAAATATAAAATACTTTCTATTTTCCTCAACTATCCCTTTGAAAGAGAATTTAATAATCCATTTGGGGGCACTTCAAATGTTTTCCCCTCAGGGGAAGATTTAACAAGATGGAGAGAATCACACACCCAAAATTCAAAAGCAAGGCTGTCTGCAAAAGATAGCCTTCAGTGGGCCATCCAGTGGCCTCAATCTTTATTAAAAGAAAGATGGATCAGAAGGCAGGTGCCTACATAAATCAGGAAACCATCCTAAGCAACAAAACATTCGCTTAAATATGAAATATTTATTTCCTCTTAAATTCAACTGTGCAGTTAAATGATATTTGAGATATTCAAAATTCTATTAAGAATTTCACGTTTTTTAGTTATAAACTTCAAGTATCTGTCAAGTAGCAACATATGTAATAGATGATAGATTGAGAAAATAAGCTTTTAATAATGTAATTGAATCTCTATATCATATTACTGTGCTTTCCAGTCTTAAAAATACATGTTAAAATTCAAATGGAAGGAATCTAGGCTTTAATTCAAAAATTATATTACAGAGGTTTCTAGTAGAAAAATAAAAGAACATTTCCCTCCATAATGCCATAGCAATATCTCTTTAAACTTGACCAGTTGTTTGTAACATCTACCTTCTTGATTTATGGGAAAATTAGAAAAGGAAAGGAAGATAAGAGCAGGAAGGTGCGAGGCATATAACAAAGAATCCAATTCTGAGCTGTTTTTTTTTTCTGCTCCAGAGCTTTGAGATCACAGAACAATGGAATAGAGAGCATCTGCACCATAGTTCACTGTACCTGCATTTGTACCAATTACATGTCTTATGTTACCTGGTAAAGAATTAGAAAAATGAGATGTGGAAGTAGAAGGGAAAAAGTGTTTTCTTTTAATCATACTTTAGTTTTACAATCAAGAACACAAGCAGAATTTGTTTTTTTCCATTGCTTTCTCATGAAGAGACTGATTGGTTGGAATATTACTATTGTTGGGTGAACTATACTGAAATGAAAACGGGATAACAGAGGAGATGGATGGGCTGTGTAGTCATGAAATATTAGCCTCCCAGGTGGCGCTAGTGGTACAAAATCTGCCTGCCAATGCAGGAGAGGCAAGAGGGGCAGGTTTGATCTCTGGGTCAGGAAGATCCCCTGGAGAAGGAAATGCAAACCACTCCAGTAATCTTGCTTAGAGAATCACATGGACAGAGGAATCTGTAGTGCTACAGTCCACGGGGTCACAAAGAGTCAAACATGACTGAAGCAACTTAGTATACACAATGTTAGTGAATGAGAGACCATGTGGGCTGCCATTTAAATGATTTTAAATCTCTCTGGCTGTATCCAAATACATTTTGAGATTTAAATATACCATAAGTTGACAGGGTCAAAATGTGCTGAGGAGCAAACCAGTAAATGATGTAGCAAACTAGAAATAATTTAAGATTCTATTTTTCTTGTCAAGGAAGCATGTGATATGTCAATGTATTTCTTATTCAACTAATTGTTCTTACTCCAGTTATTTTGTGCAATATGAGTGATGCCTGCTAAGGCATTCAAAAGGTAAACACTAGCTTTTTCACTCTTTTCTCAACTAAGGGCAGATACATGACCTAATTATGGTCAACGATATTCAAAGAGAAATCACCTAGGGATAGAAGAGAGATCTTCATCTGCTATCCCCAACCTCATCCTTCTTCCTACTTTGTCATACTGCCCTGTTGATACAGTACATTTAAAAAGACATCACTATCAAAATGAATGGGATTTATCAAAAGGATCAGAAAATCTTTGGTTGGCTGCTGACCTTCCCAGTCATCAAACAAAACTTTGGGCTGCCTACCTTCTAATGTCCTGAGTCATAAAAGCCCTTATTGTTAGATTCAATTTTAGTTGGGTTTTCTATTACTAACTACTTAAACCTGGAGAAGGAAATGGCAACCCACTCCAGTATTCTTGCCTGGAGAATCCCATGGATGGAAGAGCCTGGTGGGCTACAGTCCACGGGATCGCAAAGAGTCGGACACGACTGAGCGACTTTAACTAACTAACTAACTAACTAACTACTTAAAAGCATCCAGTGTGACACAGTGGTAAATGAATTACTAAAGGAACCTATCATGCATTATCTGGTTGTATCTAATTCTGTATTTGGTAGTTTAGAAACAGGTTGGACTCTAAATTTTATCATTTTAGTCTTCTGAGTGAATCAGACCTCTTCTCTTTTCAAATTCTGAGATTTTTATCATTTCATCCTTTTTTCAGAAGGATGGCCTTTTAAAAATTATTTTGCCAGAAAATTCAGGATGGAAGTGGAAACTAGTTACTTTGTCACTAGGAACATGGAAAGATAAATAAAGATCATCTGAATACCTTGTCTCTATGTGCTCTGTCTCTATTGTGCTGATTTTTAAAGAACAAAGTGTATTTCCTCAACTCCTATTGGTCCTCTGATTCTTTACCTTGGGAAAGAAAGACAAGAGAACAACAGTTAATCTGCATTACAAAAAAAAAATGCTGGAGGGTAGACGGTAAATTCTGCTTTTGCTTTAGAGATCAGACTTGATACCCATGTATGCTTCTGTTCGACAGTTTAATAAGAGAGAAACTACTTAAGAAGAAAGGGAAAAAATTACTCAAAAATCCCCTACACCACTGAGAATTGCTGAGCTTAATAGCTGCTCCTTTTTACCTCTAGTTACTTGTGAAGTTGTAAGAAAGTTAAAAATAGATTTTGATTTTTCTCATATTATCCAGTCCTGTCATGCTGTTTTATGGATTAAATGTATCTAGACTATGGGGTAATATGTGTTAGAACAATGCTATAAAGCACATATCATTTTATATATATGTATATTGTATGCCTGCTCATTCATGTCCGACTCTTTGTGACCCCATGAACTGTAGCCTTCCAGGCTCCTCTGTCCATGAAATTTTCCAAGCCAGAATACTGGAGTGGGTTGCAATTTCCTATTCTATTTACATACATATGTGTGTATGTGTATCTATAAATATAAATCAAAAATCTTCATACATTTTGAACGTACTTAATTTGGAGTAGCCCCTTTGTGCTAACTGTATTAGTTTATTTGACCCTGGTAACTACCATGTTCCATATCATAATTGTCATTTTACAGAGGAAGAGACTGAAATTGAGAGAAGTCATACAAGACCAGAGGTCTCCCAACATCATAGAGCCAACAAATAGTGGGATAACATTTTGATCCCATTCAGCCTTTCTTAAAAACCTATCCTCCTAACCACTGCATTTGTAGAGGCAGAAAACTTTTCCCTTCTTTTCTAGGTTCTTTGAACATTCTAATAATTCAACTGACATAAGACAGATTCAAAGAAGAAAAACAAATTTCCTATATATGAGAGTCCCAAAGTCATGAGACCCAAAGAAAATCAGGTGATTGGGGCTGATATGCCCTCCTGAGCTAAGCAGAAGTGGGTAGGGATTTGGGGCTTTAAAAGGAAGAGAGAGAAATTACAGGAAAGTGAGAAGAGAAGATGTGTGGTAAACAAATGTTTGTCATGCCAAACAGATAAGTCTTCCTGGCAGAAAAAGATCATCTTTGATATTAGATCTCTTCCTGGTGCAAGCCCTCTATCTAAATTCTTTTAGACAGTTAAGGGGAATATAAGCAGTCTTCCTGGGTTACGCAACCTTGGTTGTATTCCGCTTGTAAGAATCCACATGCAAAAGAGGCATATTTGGAGGTGGCCCATTCTCCCCTGCATTTTACACACCAGCATGTGTACGTAATTTTTTTCTAACAGGATAGTATCTGATACCACTGTCCAGTCCAGGCTCACTAAGTCACTGACATCAACCTTTAACCAGTAAGTAGGAGGCTGGTCTTCATGTTCCCATTGTTTGAAAGAGTTTTTAAATTAGGCATCAAAATATATCTTAAAGATTTATAGAGTGTGTGAAAAGTGAAGCAGCCAAATACTGATTCCAGCTCTGCAGTTTCTAGATTCTTTCCTCCTTTCCTTATAATTTGCTGCATTTAGATTACTTTCTAGAATTTCTAGAATTTCTGCATTTATATAACCACCTAGAATTGAGGTTTTGTTCACTTTAAATTAGAGCATGTAAATTACATCACTTATTATGCAAATGCTATAATTATATTATGAACACAGTCTTGCAAATGAGATAAAAGTAAATGTGATACTTGTGTGGTAAGATATAATTTAAATAATTCAAATATTTATAGGTTATAGGCTAGTTATTGGATGGCCTTCTCAATTAGCTTTTTATGATTGTTATATATAAGCTAAAAACCCTGAAAGAAATAATGATTTTCTAATTTATGTATACAAATTGTATATAAAATGAGAGAGACAGATGTATACAAATCTGTTGAATCTGAGAGCTGAGTGCAATAATATTTGAAAGCTTTATTGGTCATTTGTTGTTTTTGCCTGAGATCACTCCTTTCTCTCTTCGCTTTGTTCCTTTCCTTAACACACTACTTTTTCTGATCAGTGTGTTCTTGATGGAATTACAAATCCAGATGATATCCTCCACTACCATCACTAGCAAAGGTGGAGTGAACTAGCAAACAGTGGTCACTAGCAAACAGTGACCAAAATTAGGCAAATCATATCTAGATATTTGAATTTTAAGGAACATTCCCCAAAGGTGGAAAACTACTAGAACTATATCACCTTAATTTCTGTAAGATTAATGGACTACTGATTAGTTGCTTCAGTCATGTCCGACTCTGTCCGACCCCAGAGATGGCAGCCCACCAAGCTCCCCTGTCCCTGGGATTCTCCAGACAAGAACACTGGAGTGGGTTGTCATTTCCTTCTCCAGTGCATGAAAGTGAAAAGTGAAAGTGAAGTCGTTCAGTCGTGCCCGACTCTTAGCGACCCCATGGACTGCAGCCTACCAGGCTCCTCTGTCCATGGGATTTGCCAGGCAAGAGTACTGGAGTGGGATGCCATTGCCTTCTCTACCTAATCCCAGAAAGTCTCCTGATATTTTGCCTTTCAGAAGCTTATTTGTGTAATTTTATATTTGATTATGAAGTTAGGTTTTCCAGGATAAATTGTCCAGAGTACATATACAAGGAAACTGAAATAAAGATTTAGAATGCATTTCACACAATAGACTCTCAGTGAAATATGGGGTATTTATAATGGATTATGACATTGAAATGTAGGAAATGACATTGAGATTCCCATAACATTCCAGAACTGGAAAATAACTGCCTCAGGGTAATCTGTGGTTTAACAGCTAATTAAATATTTCCCTGTGGTCACCTGGAACCATGTGTTCAACAAGAGCAAGGCTTTGGGTGACTAACTTCTGTCACAGAATGGCACAGAAAGGTCAAATAATCCTGAAAGCAAGGGGAACAATAGTTGTTTCTGACAATATTCAATATTTAAAAAAAAAAAAAAATGACAAGTTCAAGTCTTTAAATTCTTACCCTGAGGCTTGGACTGAAACTCAGGGCCTTTCTGTAACTATGCTGGGAAAAAAAAAAAAAAATCTCTTCCCTTGTATAGCCATAAAGCTGAAATCATCAGAATAATCTTTATAGATTGGTTCTGTAGATTACTGAATTATAAATTAGTTGTATTTACAACCTCTTCAGTTTTCCTTTGTGAAGATCAAGCACAGCTTTAGAACTAATATATCCCCAACAGCTGGGATAATTGGGGCCCAGATTATGGGAAATAAGACCAGCTGGAGAACCCAGGGCTCTCAAATCCTTGTGAAACATCCTTTTCTGGAAAGAATCTATGTTTCTTATGCAAGAGAAATCTGCATTGTTGAGAGCATACTGGCCATAATTGTGAGTATGTACAGGGATTGAAATGCAGAATTAGAATAGTTAAGCTAAGAGTTAGTCCCCGAAGATTTACAGGTATTTGCTAATTTGTCTAGTCAAAGCCTAGAAATTATTTGTAAGACTGGATTTTGAGAATGCTTAGCCAAGGATGGAGGAGGGAGACATAGTTTTAGATCAGGCTGGACTTATCAAACTTGTTATTCTCAATAAAGTTTTTACATTTATTGAGCCAGCTTAAGTAGACAGCTGCTGCCTCTGTTTTAGGAAGAGCAAACCTGAATGCAATTTGCTAACTGACATTGAAAGACTTAAACTCCCTGTCCCTATCTTTCTAGAAGTACTGCCACAGACTTTGATTGTTGGAAAGCTGGATTGTACCTTTCATGTGCATCTGTTCACTGATTGTGATTATCATATTGAGCATAATGGAGTGAAAGGTAACCAGATCATGTGGTGTATGGTCTGCATATATACACCACAAACAGCCAGGAGGCTACTAGAAATGAAATCCTTCATTGTGTGTTAGTTGCTCACTCATGTCCAGCTTTTTGTAACCCCATGGACTGTAGCCCTCCAGTCTCCTCTGTCCATAGAATTCTCCAGGCAAGAGTACTGGAGTGGGTTTCCATGCCCTCCTCCAAGGGATCTTCCTGACCCAGGGATTGAACCCAGGTCTCCTACATTGCAAGCAGATTCTTTGCCATCTGACCCAACAGGGAAGCCACACAGAGAGACCTGGATTAATATCCAAAACAATACTGTGTAATGAGAACTAGCTGAACATTTTGGAAAGAATTGGGTACAAAATGTACTACTAAGACCTGCTGAAAAGAATGGGGGCTTATGAGCGTTCAGGAAATAGAAGAGGCCCAATTCTGACCTCAAACTCAGCCATTTGATTTTTTTTTTTTCTTCACATACACTGAGAATGATAACCTGAATAGATATATATTCTCAGGAAATGGAAAATTATCCACAGACTCTACTGTAAGAATCATTATTGAAGGAATGATGAAGAAACTATTGGAGACTCTTCTCCCTACAAAAGTAGTAACATCCTTGGGAAATTCATGATATTATTACCATCAAAGACCTAAAAATAAAAAATCAAGGTGGAAACCTCCATACTATCCCTGTTCAAATCTTTAATTTGATCTGTGAAATTTCCTGATGAGACTTAGAAAATAACAGAACTATGGAAGTTTCATTTTTTAAAAAATGATTCAGTCCCTGTACACTCTCCTTAATGTTGTAGTCTTATTGGGATAAAGTAATGCTGCTCCTGGCTGTTGGTATCAACTATCAAAGTAGTTTTATTTTTTTCCCAGCAAAATCAATATCCTTATATTGTTTGTATTAGTTTTCTACTCCTGCTATGGGAGATTGCTGCAAATTTGGTAGCTTAAAACAACAGACAGACTAACTTCTAGTCCGTTAGTGGATGTTATCAGAAGTCTACAATGTATAAACAGGACCATGTTCCTCTCTCTAGAGAGACTCTGTTTCTACACTTTTTCTACCTTCCAGAGATGGCCTGAATGCCTTAGTTAGTGGCCACAAATTGCTCCAACCCCTGTATCTCTCATCACAACTCTTTGTCTGATTTTGACTTTCCTGGTATACTTTTTGTAAGAATTTTTATGATTACATTGGACCCACCTGGATAATCTATCATTGAAAATTTCTTAATCACCCCATGCAAAGATTTTTTGCCATGTAAAGAAATATACTGATGGGCTTTAGGCATTAGAATGGGAACATATTTGGGGACCAGAGCAGGCAATGGCAACCCACTCCAGTACTCTTGCCTGGAAAATCCCATGGATGGAGGAGGCTGGTAGGCTTCAGTCCATGGGGTTGTGAAGAGTCAGACACAACTGAGTGACTTCCCTTTCACTTTTCACTTTCATGCATTGGAGAAGGAAAAATGGTGTTCTTGCCAGGAGAATCCCAGGGATAGGGGAGCCTGGTGAGCAGCCATCTATGGGGTCGCACATAGTCGGACATGACTGAAGCGACTTAGCAGCAGCAGCAGCAGCAATCAATCTGCCACTCTCTTGTATTCCTGTTTTGTGTCTCAATTTAATTCATTCTGTTGGCTAACTTAATGTCACAGTCCTTACTGTGTAACAATGAAAGTATTGTGATGTTAATGCCCAGAAAATAAGAGTTTGTGCTATGTGAAGATGTTTAAATAAAAGTATCACAGTAAGAGAGTACAGCAAAATAGATCTTATGTATGTTTTTTCTTTTTTTTTTTTGCCTTTTTATACTATTCAAGAATACTGAAGTGGTTTGCCATTCCCTTCTTCAGTGGACCACATTTTGTCACAACTCTCCACCATGACCTGTCCATCTTGGGTGGCCCCACAGGGCATGGCTCATAGTTGCATTGAGCTAGACAAGGCTATGATCCATGTGATCATTTTGGTTAGTTTTCTGTGATTGTGGTTTGCATTCTGTGCCCTCTGATGGAGAAGGATAAGAGGCTTATGGAAGCTTCCTGATGGAAGAGACTAACTAAGGCAGAAACTAAGGTCTTGTTCTTATGGTTGGGGCCATGCTCAGTAAATCTTTAATCCAATTTTCTGTTGATGGGCGGGGCTGTGTTCCCTCCCTGTTGTTTGACCTGAGACCAAACTATGGTGGAGGTAATGAAGATAATGGTGACCTCCTTCAAAAGGTCCCATACATGCCTCTGACCCTCAAGCAGGCCACCACTGACCCATGCCTCCACTGGAGACTCCTGGCCACTCATCAGCATGTCTGGGTCAGTTTCTTGAGGAGTCACTTTTCTTTTCTTCTGGGTCCTGGTGCACACAGGTTTTGTTTGTGCACTCCAAGAGTCTGTTTCCCCAGTCCTGTGTATGTTCTGGTGGTTCTATGGTGAGGTTAATGGTGACTTCCTCCAAAAGGGCTTATGCCATACCCAGATCTGCTGCACCCAGAGCCCCTGTGGCAGGCCACTGCTGACCCATACCTCCACAGAAGACACCCAAACACAGTTCTGATTCAATCTCTCTGGACTGGACATGCATTTTGTGCCCTTCCCAGGTCTGAGCAGCTCAGATGACCAGGTGCTGGTGAGTGCACTGTCCCAGGAGGGCCATGTGTCTTAATAACCTCCCAGTCCTGGCTGCTCGGTTTCCCAGGTATGCTGCAAGAGCAATGTCTCAGGTGTGCCATGTGTCTCCTTCAGAGAGCTGATCTCAGGCTGCAACCCTCCTGGAGGATGTCAACCATCCAGGATCTCAGGAAGACATGGTTAGCAGCTGGGCGCCTGCTCACAGTTTGGTGGAAGATGCCCTCTCTGGGGCCGAGGTGTAGCAGCCCCTTGCCTTTCAGCTCTGGCTGTCACAAGCCTGCCTCTCTGCCTCTGTGAGAGAAGGGGATGACAGAGGATAAGATGGTTGGATGGTATCACCGACACTAGTTTGAGTAGGCTCCTAGAGTTTGAGTAGGCTCTGGGAGTTGGTGATAGAAAGGGAAGCCTGGTGTGCTGCAGTTCATGGGGTCCCAAAGAGTTGGGTACGACTGAGCAATTGAACTGAACTGAATTGATGTATGTTTTACTTCAGGAAAGTTTCTGGGGTTTGTATAGTCTGAAGGTATATCAGGATATTACCTCTAAAGTAAATGAAATGCTGCTCATTTTTGTTCTGCTACTACTGAAAAGGACAAACAATAATTGGATGGCTACTTGGGACTTTGAAAACATTTAAGTGTCCTTCTGTGACTTGCAGTGGGTGTTAGTCTCTCAGATGTGTCCAACTCTGTGTGATCCCATGATCTATAGCCCACCAGGCTCCTCTTTCCATGGAATTTTCCAGGCAAGAATACTGGAGTTGTGTAGCCACTCCCTTCTCCAGGGAATCTTCCAAACCCAAAGATCAAACCCAGATCTCCTGTGTTATAGGCAGATTCTTTACCAGCTGAACCACCAGGGAAGCCCCTCTGTGAAATACTTACCAGGTGAAATAAGAAGTTGTGAAGTTTGTGCTTAGAATTTGAGAGCAAGATGTAGAAATACCAGGTTATGTTGCTAATGGTTCTTTGAACTAATTTGAAGATGCAGCCAAGATGACTGTGACAAAATAGATGGAACCTTTGGCAAGCATTATTCTCATAACTGAAGAGTAGGATCCTAAAGTGGAGGAGAAAAGCCATGATTTTTTGTAGTTAGCCTCAAAGAAATACCTCTCGACATGCTACCAGGCTCTGACAAAAATTTAATAAATGACCATGTGACATAAGATATTACCAATACCATTTATTTGAGGGTACTGGAAGATGTGTGCTATATTCTCTAAGCCATTTATTGATATAGTGCTGTTTCACTTAGAGCCATTATACCTAAGTCTAGGAACCAAAAAGCAGATGTGGGAGTGGTAACTCAGTAAATTCTTGGATCTCTTTAAGATTATTCCCTTTTTTGCCATTCTAGGTTCATCTACCAGGGCATACAAGAATGGTCATATTACACTGAAAGCTGATAATGTCTCATCAGCTTTAGAAATCTTTAGACAAGGCTCTGTCTTAAGGCCTTGTTGTTCAGTCACTCAGTTGTGTCAACTCTTTGTGACCCCTTGGACTGCATCACGCAAAGTTTCCCTGTCCTTCACCATCTCCCAGAGTTTGCTCAAACTCATGTCCATTAAGTCAACGATGCCATCAAACCATCTCACCTTCTGTCACCCTCTTTTCCTCCTGTCCTCAATCTATCCCAGCAACAAGGTCATTTCCAGTGAGTTGGCTATTCACACAAATGGCCAAAGTATTGGAGCTTCAACATCAGCATCAGTCCTTGCAATGTGTATTTAAGGTTGATTTCCTTTAGGTTGACAGGTTTGATCTCCTTGCAGTCCACCAGACTCTCAAGAGTCTTCTACAACACCACAGTTCAAAAGCATCAACTCTTTCGCACTCAGCCTTCTTTATGGTCCAAATCTCACATCTGTACATGACTACTGGAAAAAACCATAGCTTTGACTATATGGACCTTTATTGAAAAAATAATGTCTCTGCTTTTTTTTTTTTTTTTTTTTTACAATACTGTATTGGTTTTGCCATACATCAACATGAATCCGCTACGGGTGTACTCTGCTTTTTAATACTCTGTTTAGGTTTGTCATAGCTTTCCTTCCAGGGAGCAAGCATCTTTTAATATCATGGCTAGAGTCATAATCCGCAGTGATTTTGGAGCCCAAGAAAAGAAAATTTGTCACTGTTTCCATTGTTTCACATCTATTTGCCATGAAGTAATCAGACTGGATGCCGTGATCTTAGTTTTTTGAATGTTTACTTTTAACCCAGTTTTTTCACTCTTCTCTTTCAACTTCATCAAGAGGCTGTTTAGTTCTTCCTCGCTTTCTTCCAAAAGGGTGGTGTCATCTGTGTAAATGAGGTTTTTGATATTTCTCCTGGCAGTCTTGATTCCAGCTTGTCCTTCATCCAGCCCAGCATTTTGCATGATGTACTCTGCATATAGTTAAATAAGCAGAGTGAAAACATACAGCCTTAACATACTCCTTTTCCTATATGAATCAGTCTATTGTTGCATGTCTGGTTCTAACTCTTGCTTCTTGACCTGCTGCTTACAGGTTTCTCAGGAGGCAGGTAAGGTGGCCTGGTATTCCCATCTCTTTAAGAATTTTCCACAGTTTGTTGTGATCCACACAAAGGCTTTAGTGTAGTCGATGAAGCAGAAGTAGATGTTTTTCTGGAATTGTCTTGCTTTTCTATGATCCAGCAGATGTTGACAATTTGACCTCTCACTCCTTTTCTAAATCCAGCTTGAACATCTGGAAGTTCTCAGTTGACTTACTGTTGAAGCCTAGCTTTTAGGACTTTGAGCATTACCTTGCTAGCATGTGAAATGAGTATAATTGTGGAGTAATTTGAACATTCTTTGGCATTGCCCTTCTTTGGAATTGAAATGAAACTAACCTTTCTCCAGTCCTGTGCCCCTGCTGAGTTTTCCAAATTTGCTGGCGTATTGAGTGCAGCCCTTTACATTAACATCCTCTTTTAGGATTTGAAATAGCTCAGCTGGAATTCAATCATGGTTATCCAGGTCATTAAGATCTTTTTTGTATAGTTCTTCTATGTATTATTGCCACCTCTTCTTAATATCTTCTGCTTCTGTTAGCTCTATAACAACAGGATAATTTGAATCATTGAGAAATAGATTTTCTCTTTGAAAGACGTCTATGAAAAGAATATAAGATCTCTGTGTACTGCTGCTGCTGCTAAGTTACTTCAGTCATGTCCGACTCTGTGCGACCCCAAAGACGGCAGCCTACCAGGCTCCACTATCCCTGGGATTCTCCAGGCAAGAACACTGAAGTTGGTTGCCATTTCCTTCTCCAATGCATGAAAGTGAAAAGTGAAAGTGAAGTTGCTCAATCGTGTCCGACTTTTCACAACTTCATGGACTGAAGCCTAGCAGGCTCCTCCATCCATGGGATTTTCCAGGCAAGAGCACTGGAGTGGGGTGCCATTGCCTTCACCTAGATCCCTGTGTGTGTGGTTGGGGGCATTATTTAAACACCTGTAATTTTTAAAAGAAGACCACTGAGTGTAATCTAGGCAGTGTGTGTGTGTGTATGTATGTGTGTGCTCAGTTGCTCAGTTGTTCCTGACTCTTTGTGACCCATGGATTTTATTCTGCCAGGCTCTTCTGTCATGGAATATTCCAGGCATGAACGCTGGAGTGGGTTATCACTTCCTAGTCCAGAGTATCTTATCAGATCTTAAAATAAGATTTTGGCCACATACTCCAATTAGCTGGGTTGTTAAGCAAAATATAGACGAAATAGAAGGAGGAACACCATAAATGTAAAGTTATAGATATGGACAATTGTAGAAGCAAAATTATAGTGTTTTCTTAATAGGTTACACTGAAAAACAAAAATCATAGTTTTCCTCTTCTTTACTCTTACTATTAATAAGAGGCATAGAGATTATGGTCATACGTGACATAGATTAGAAGATATTTAGAAAGAAAAAGTCAGGGCAAGAAAAAAAAGAATGTGAGTCATTCAGAGATCATGAAATTGCCATGATTAACTTGGTTAGAGTTGCCCCTCTTTGGGGGAGACAAGGAGGAGATTTTTTCATATGTTATATATTTTGATATATTATAGATTTAATGCATATGCATTTATAATGTATATGTTTGTAGGATATGAATGTGAAAGTGTTAGTTGCTCAGTTGTGTCTGACTCTTTGCAACCCCATGGACTGTAGCCTTCCAGGCTCTTCTGTCCATGGAACTTCCCAGGCTAGAATACTGGAGTGGGTTGCCATTTCCTTTTCAGGGGATCTTCCCAACCCAAGGATCAAACCCAGGTTTCCTGCATTGCAGACATATTCTTTAACATCTAAGCCACAGTAAAGGATAGTAAAGGATGTTATGCATATGTTGAATCAGCAGTATGAAATAAAATGTGTTTATGCTGAGACACCAAATAGTGAAATTGATTAGTGTTATCTTTGCAAAGGCACCTTTTGTTCCATGCTCCTTTGGTCACAATGCCTCTTATTAGGAAACTACCCTGCCCAGTTCTAAGTGGGTTGCTCCTTTGTCTCCCAGGTACGAAGACTCAAGTTAATCAAATTAGACTCTTACTCTTGCAAAAGTTAATCTTTATGAGAAAGATATGATATAAAATATTTGAAACTGAGCTATTCTGTGGAAACAGAATAAAGAAAGTATATGTGAGTTCTTTTACACAAATCATTAGCCTACTCTGTTTTCTTCCTTTTCTTTGATTCTATTATAATTTCTCAGCTACTTAATTTGCTTTCAAATTAAGTTTGAAGGCAAATAGTAATTCCATCTTTAAATTATGATGGAATTAGCAAAAAATATTTATTCTGTTGTTTAAAAGAAAAACAGCTCTAACTTATATATAT